>NC_137193.1:17486506-17534006 GCF_960531495.2 Zeus faber
ACACAAATGCACTCATCATTTGTCTCCGGCTGGGAGCGCTTTGAAAGGAGCGGGGGATCGCTGTCCAGCCCAGCGTGATACACTACCAGATAATTACCTTCTTCACAGACCGTGTTGCTTTTAGTGAGTATGTGTCTGTATGTATGCGCATGTTCAGGTGCACGTTGCAAGGCAAGCCAGATTGACTAGCCTCCTAACGTGGAGGACAGCAAGGCTTTATAGTCAACCGCTGCAATCTGTTAAGCTAGGGCCACATTATGTGATTTTCGAGGCCAATTTAGCAACGATTTCAGATCGGGCTGAGTCAGGGTAGTCGGGGGTAGTTGCGCTATAGAATCATAGCTGTCATCGATGTGTGTGTGTGTGTGTGTGTGTGTGTGTGTGTGTGTGTGTGTGTGTCTCTATACCATCCCCATCGGCCAGGTCACGATTCAATCAAACATCTTTGATTTTATCGGGGGCGAGTCTTTTCAAAATCCTTTGGCGTGTGAGGCGTCAAAGCCTCGAATCGCAACGACCATTTTCAACGCCCATTGAGATTGTGCGGCTGCAGGATGCCGAAGCCAAAGAAATTGGCAAGTGGGAGAGTGAGGACTTCGGAAATGGGAGAGCCACTTGTGGAATTGTGGTGACTCATTAGGGTCTAATTAGTGTATAATCTCAACGCCGCAAGTTCGCTGCACAAACAACCATGGTAGCAGGCTGCATGGCAGCCATGTTTGTTTTGGGTGCTGAATAAAGCTCGATTTTTGCGAGAGCTGGAGTACCACAAAATTCCGTCCATCAGTTCTCCGTCTTCAGATTTGTGTTCCTCAAAGACAGCAGTTGTTCTGTGTGTGCGCAGAAAAGACTGGCAAAGAAAATCTGTCAATGTGAGTCGTTAATGTGCACTTGCACGTAATGTGGCCCTAGCTTTAGATGCACACACACGCACACGCACACACACACACACACACACACACACACACACACACACGTGCACGGAACTATACTGGATGAAGATTGGACGCTGATTAAAGAAAATACTTTACCCTCCGTTCACCCCAACAAATTTTAGGTTTTTCTTGGCTCCCCCAGTGCCTTGCTTGTCAGCGGCTCCATTTTTCTTCATAATGGATTTGAGACCTGGCCGAGAGGAGAGCGATAGAGAGAGAGACAGAGAGAGAGAGAGATCAACAGGGAATTAGAGAGAAGGGTTGGCAATGGTTTACCTTGGAGTGTGTGTGTCTGTCTTCGCTCCTCCTCCTCCTGTGTGTGCACCTACAATGTCAGAAAAGAAACAAACGTATAATCAAACACAACTGTTCAATGTAAGCGCAAATACAGCCGGAATCACTTTCCTGCTGTGACGCAACGAGGGTGACAGTCAGGTATCAATGCAAAAGGCCATAATGAAGATGAGATGTTATGGGCACACGGCCGGGGCATTAAAAAAAAAAAAAGAACAATAATTATCTGCTCAAAACGTGAACACCCAAAGAGCAGCAGGTGAGATTATTTTGCGATTATGAGACTGGCACATTATCCCACCTATTACTGTACGTGGCTACATGCTAAATAAAGTACATTGAGATTGAATACTGATTTGAAATGATTACTATTACTAGTAGGACTGGTTGAAGAACTACTTCCGCTGAGACAATGCAATGCGCGGCTAATACTGCGTAACGTAGCAACATATTCGCTCCACAAAAAACAACAACTTTTCCATACATGTCAAAGATGTTGACTTACCTACATGCTGTTGTACAGCCTACATGACTTACCTACATGCTGTTGTACAGCCTACATGACTTACCTACACGCTGCTGTACAGCCTACATGACTTACCTACATACTGTTGTACAGTCTACATGACTTACCTACATACTGTTGTACAGCCTACATGACTTACCTACACGCTGTTGTACGGCCTACATGACTTAGCTACATGCTGTTGTACGGCCTACATGACTTAGCTACACGCTGTCGTACAGCCTACATGACTTACCTACATGCTGTTGTACATCCTACATGACTTACCTACATGCTGTTGTACGGCCTACATGTCTACACACTGGTGTACAGCCTACATGACTTACCTACACACTGTTGTACAGCCTACATGACTTAGCTACATGCTGTTGTACGGCCTACATGTCTACACACTGGTGTACAGCCTACATGACTTACCTACATATTGTTGGTGAAATATGAAATATCAATATAATATATAGATATAGAATATGAAGTAAAATTTTAGTTCCTCTGTAGCAACACAAAGATGCAGCCGCTAGCATTAGCACCGGCATGTACGCAGCGTGAAATGAGGGACGTGAATCCAGGCAGAGACCTGGTTGCCTGTGACATTCAGAACTAATTGACTAATCCACAGTTTTGAGACAGAGCTGTATAATAACATATGATGACAAGATCCAACAAGATATGTAAAACCCCAGTCAGGGGAATAATGTCTGTTTTACGTTCTGAGTGATGACACCACCAACAAAGGAAGCCAAAGAGCAGCAGGTCAAAGAATGTACACCTTCGTGGATGATGAGTGAGGGTGCTTTTATGAGTAATTGTTTTCCTTGTGCAACATGTATTCATGTTTTAACATACCACGTGTAAGTGTTTTTATGTGCAGGCCGAGACTATACACCCACTTTCCTGTCCATATTCACGTTCCTCGCCCTGTGTCTGATGACTACACTCATATACTGTACGCGCACTCTTTGTTGTCGTGGACCCCGGAAGACACCGCAAAACCCCCATAATCAGAAGCCGGTAAAGCTCTCCTAACGGCGTGGAAATCTTTTGTTTTTGGCACAGCGGCAGGAGAAGGTTGCCGGGGCTCCCCCATACGCTTCGTTCCAGACAGACGTCCAAATGAGCACAGTCTGACATCGGAGGAAACAACTGTCACGTCTAATCAGCGTGATTGCGGCACAACAAAGCGAATCTGGATTTTTCCTCATACCGCTCTGTGATAATAACATATAATACCCATATTTTCTTTTCTGCACTTCACTCTCGAGGAGATGGACCGATTCCTGACCACCCCATCATGGTATGTGTCAGTCTTGGGCTTCCGTTGATGTTCAACCGTGAAGGATGTGTAGAGTTTTGGGGGATCAAAGACGGGACAAATACAGAGAAAATGAAATAAAATAAAAATAATAATAAGGAAAAGGGAATAAAAGGAGTCTGGAGGCTGTAAGTTTGACAAAAATACAAACTTTTAGGGACGAGTTTTGAGTAGATGCCTTCGTTGGGTCAGCATCTCCACTGTCTTTGGACAGTCAGGCTGTATAGAGTTGGTTTGACGACTCCCGACAACAGGTAATTATTGTAAGTCGTTTTGCACAAAAGCGCCTGGTTAATGACGTAATGTCTAGTAATTTTAATGTAATTCTGTCCTACCATTAGCTTTGATCATTTGAAATACAGTATTTATCATTAATTATGGGGCCCAACTGCTTTTATTAGTGAAACACTAACGTCGGTGGTGTGTGGATGTCATGAATCCGCCGCACTCACAGACAAGATAAATAAAATGTGTATTTGGGGCGACATGCCCGACATCCAAGTTTGATTCAGATCGGTCCATTATTGTGGAATAATTTAGTAAAAAGGATGGCTCACACAGGTCACATGATAGCATTGCAGTCTAGTGATTGGTCAACAACCTGGTTCCCACCAAGATGGCGTCACGTGCAGATGTGACTGACATCAGACTTTCATGGATGTCATGGATCCAACAAACCCACACACAATCTGAATAAGATTTGTATTCGGGGCAGTTCAAACATGGGGTCGTTCAAGTTTGATCCAGATTGGTTCAGAATTGTGTATGGAGTTTGTTATCAACAATCTCAAGCTAACCAAGATGGCAATGTGATAGATATGGATGTGTGATGAACATAAACCCTTGACGGAGTACACGTGATAGCACTGCAGTTTACCAGGCCGTTACGAGTGAATGTCTGCACTCATATAATATACCAGTGGAGATAACCAGGACACTGGACTCTCGGCGGATCGTTGTCGGCTCCGGCAGGCGGCGTTGTCGGTAGCAATTGGCCTGCTCGCTGATTTGAATTTCTGCTGTCTGCAATTTGGCTGATTTTGTTCTTGCAAAAAAGCTGCAGGTATAATGTAACTGGCCTTCTTGTTTGGATGTACTTTATATATAGCCATAAGAAGACTGAATTCATGTGAACAAAGTCCTATTTTGATTTAAAGATGTGTACATTTGAGTTCATTTATTTATAGGTTTATAAAATACATTATTATTGTGAAGGCAGTTTTCTATTGACTTACAAAGTGAAATAAAGTAATTGTGTACCCCTTAAATGGATGAATAATCGTGATATATAATCGTGATCAGAACATTGACTAAAAAGATTTGATTATCATTTTAGCCATAATCGTGCAGCCCTACTTCAGAATAATAATTGCCGTTAGTTACGATGTAGGAAACCCACTCACAGCCGCAAACAGTGCCCGAACATATACTGTAATTACACTGTAACAAAGGCCGGAACCAATGAAGTTCTGCAGTCACAACACACAATAGAGAGCCAAAGCACCCTCGTCCATTGAACTTTACCGAAGGGACAACTACCCTGGACCCTGCGTATTGCTGCCGCCAGCTAAATGTATTCATATATTTCCTGACTATGTCCAAGAAATGTAAAGCCTTCTCTCTACTGTAAATGCCAAATGGTCTACAATATCTCATACTGTGTACATACTGTGTCCTGATGCTGTTATTTGGCAGTAGGCCAATGATGCTGTACAGCGTAGGCTTGATGGAAAGTTGTGAGATCTTGTAATGGATGGACAAGCCGCTCTTAGTTGTCTCAAGGTGAGGGACGCTGGTGGCAGCCTCGAGCCATGGCGCTTCCAAGGCCTGTAACAGATTGCCCCCCGCCCCCCGTGATGACACCTAATTATTTTATGTCATGGGTAGATGGCTAGATTACGGCAAATCGCCCCCTTTGAGTACCTTGACCCAAGGACCTCCACTATCTAGGGCGTGCTTTTCTTTCAGATACGATCCGGCGTGGATCGGCACGGCTGGCTCTCATCCAGTGGTGAGGGGAAGGGGAAGTTGAGATATTAAATGTAATTTTAACATATTCTCACGCTAGATGGAGTAAATTAAATCAAGTCGCTCCGCATGGTCTATAGAATCCGAGTCAAAGAAAGTCACTGGTGCTTTAAGGAGATTGTAATGATTTGATACAGACTGGAGCGTAAGGATCATCGATGTAATATGAGTGGATTCATGTATTGTGTCTCTGTGTGTTAGTGTATTGCAAAATAATTAAAACCAGACAGGAAACGCTCAAATGTCATAGTCTTAAAGATGTAGACAGCAACCACAGCGAAATAGTTCCAACAATAATCCAAAAGCACGCCCCCGCATGCACAAATACAAGCCCACATACTGTATGCATAGTTACCCAATGAACTTTAAATGAACTCCAGACGTGAAATAACTGAAATGGCAGAGTGATTTTCTCAAGGCATATTTAATGTACTAAAGTGTGTGTATGTGAAGTTTGTGCCGCTGTTTTTTCACGATCCTTTCCATGTGTGCGTGTGGCTAAAATGTATAAAGTAAGCTGTACATATTTGATGTATTCTTGCCGGCCATTCGAGCGTGTCGTTTAGCATGTGCCCAGCACCGTGCCCTGCTCTGCCGCTGTGGCTGCCAGTGGCTGCTCAGAGGGAGAGTCCTATCCGAGCTAATACTGCACAGCCACTGTTATGATATTAAATGGCGGAGATACGCGAATGGCCACGCTTCCGGGACTGAAGGAACAAAGAGATGGCATTCTGAGAGATGCAACCAAGCTATGCAAGGATATGGCCATGAAACAAGCATTGCTTTTGTGGATTCCGGGTCCACAGATTTGACCGCGCATACTGCTGGGTCAGAAGTGTCTTGACAAAAACACTTCTGGCCCAGCAGAAGAAGCAGTACGTGTGAGACATCATTTTGGATAATTTAATTTCTCATTGTTGAAAATGTATTTTGAAAGTGTGTTATGTATGTTATACTATATAATTCTATGGAGTTCTCCCAAGTTCATTTAACAATGGAATAGCATTCCTATATATAGGGCATTTGATAATATAGGTTCCTGAGTACAAACATCCTGTGCCGAAAATCACAATGGCACACTTAATGATGTGCTTTTTAAAATATTTTTTTCCAGTAGCCAAGATTCAGGAGAAAAATACAATTAAACACATAACCAATCTTATTGTAGCTCAGGCACTGTATTCTGCGTGGTATGTGAATAAGATCAGCCAAAG
Source organism: Zeus faber (assembly GCF_960531495.2). Classification (NCBI taxonomy): domain Eukaryota; kingdom Metazoa; phylum Chordata; class Actinopteri; order Zeiformes; family Zeidae; genus Zeus; species Zeus faber. The sequence goes on from NC_137193.1 coordinate 17,492,816, forward strand.
TTCAGCTAGGATGTGTGTGTCTGTGTTGGGGGCGTCAATTTTAATAGGATAAAGGAGAAATTTTCTTTAAAATGTTTGGATTATCATGCCTTAAGAAATGCACCATGGCAAATAATATGATATAACATGACAACTCATGACAAGGCACAAACCGATTAAATTAAGAATAAATTACATCCGAGGAGATGTGTCTTCATTCATAACTAACCTCAGACAAGTCTCTTTCATTTGAACACAGAGGCCCAAGTGAGACCAAGCTGCAGCTCTTTAAATTGCCCGAGGTATTTTGCAGTGTATTGCATCATATATCATGTGCCTCAAGTTGGGAAACACTCCTATTTTAGAGTTAAAACATTTGCCAAATGGTTATGCATAGTTATATTTAGCTACAAAGGGAGTCCCTTTTCAGGCTGCGCCATACAAAATGATAACGCAAAGATTAACTCTGTGTCTATTTAACCCAAAAATGGGTAGACACTGTATTGCAGTGGCACTGTCACGAGATAAGCATCAGATAACAATCCAAGTCAACTAACCAATGTAGGCGGAGACAACAAACAGTACACTGCTCTACCGCCAGTAGTTGCCCACAACTTTTAACAGTTTACTCTTTCCAATTCACTCCAGGTCGATTTTGTTAAAGAATAAATATGGATTTGTCAATCCATATTAGTAAGTGGTAGGTTATTTTCTAATAAATAGGGTTTGTCTGTCATTGGTTTGTGTGGCAGTCTCTCTCTTAGACTCCCCCACAGACGGCACCTGCACTGATTGTTGGCTCTTACTATAGAGGGCAAGGGGTGCTTGTCACCACCAAATATGCGCTTCTCGGAGGAAAAACTTTTACACATAGCCAGCTTGGCGCGCCGCGACTCTAAAACCAATAAACAGCAACTTGAAATCTCTTTATTCAGACATTGGAAGATTTGTGGCTGAACAAAAGCTATTCAAGAATAAAGCCCTGAAAACCTAACACTGGTGATGCCCCTGCAGCCTGGCAATATGGTGATCTATCACCCTTCAAATATATCAGGCAGCCTATGGAAATGTTCTTGTACTTCAAAGATGTTATGATGGCTGGAATACTATTCAAGGCATTTCCATATTAATCAGTTGTGAGGCCACTAGAAGAGAATCAAAAGGGAAACAAAAAAATAAACTGGCCTGAATAATATCATAAAAGGGAATAATGATCCAGCTGTGAAGGAGTGGAGTGTTTTACTGAATGTGAAAATGTAGGGTGTGTGTGGATCGACATACAAATGAACACTGGATAGCTAGGTCAGACGAAAGTCAATGAAACGATTTGGCAGTGTGTGAGGAAGCCAATTTAATTTGAATCTAACTGAACCACCGGCAAGTACCTTGTTCTTGCTGTTTGTTGGCTGCAGCCGCTTTCTGCCCAGGGGAGTAGAAGGCCGAGAGGACACTGAGGGAGCTGACCAGCTGACTTTGAATAGAGCTCATCTTGGATGGGCCCGCTTTCCCCGCTGGTTTTGTTGTAGCTTGTGCCGAGGCTGCTTTCCCCGCAGGCTTGGCTGATGCTCCTTTCACTGGCACCGCTCTTTTCCCTGCAGCCTGCTTCTGTGCACTGGGGCCTTCCTGCTGGCTTGTTGGCACCTGTTGAGCCCCAGAACCGCTCCCTAGCTGTGCCCACTGCTCCCCCAGAAGCCCTGTTAGTCGAGTGACGACCTGACCCAGAGCCGCTGGTGAAGTCGGGGATTCACCAGAGCCCCTGCGAGAAGTTTGGGCCTCGCCTGATTCACGTCGCGAAGACTGGGCTTCAGTTGAACTACGGTGCTGGGCTGTCTCCCCCGAGGCTCTGCGAACAGTTTGTGACTCACCGGAGCCTCTGCGGATGGCCGCCGTATCACTTGAACCCCTCCGAGGGCGCTGAGGCTGAGCTTGGACTTCACTCAACCCACAACGAGCACTGGCTTCCGCCTCACCTGATCCACGACGAAGAGGTTGAGATTCAGTGGACCGCCTGCGTGAGGTCTGCATCTCTTTGGAATCGCGGCGAGAGACAGAGGTTTGTGGTTGAGGCTGATTTTGTACTTCACTTGACCCTTTAGATGTGGCCTGCTTTTGAGCCTGAGGCTTGGGTTGTAACTGGCCCTCAACAAATCCCCCAGAAGGCTTGTGGGGGGTGGGGAGGAAATCAGCTTGAGACTGAGCCTGGACTTGAGGCGATGTTTTAGGTTCAGAGGATTGGATTTGGTTCCCGCTAGATATTGCACTTAAAGGCTGGGATGCGGTTTGGCTCTTTAGCTGCGATGAGGCCTTCACCTGAACCTGAGGATGGGCAGGAGTCTGGCACTCAGGCTGCAGAGGTTGAGTCTCGCTAGATCCTCTCCTTGGACGTAAGGGTGGAGCTTGAGGTTGGGGAGGGGTAGTCTGGGGCTGGGAAGACTGGGGCTGCTCAGCTGCAGGCTTCCGGCCTCTCTGAGGTCTTACTGGAGTGGCTGCATTGACAGCTGACTTAACTGCTACAACACTTTCAGTGACCAGAGTCTCTTGTGTTGCACTTAGAACGTCACTGTCTGCTACTGTGTGCTGCTGTTCCAAAGTATTCAAACCATTTTCCTCTTTATTAACTATATTCATCATTAAAGTATTTGGGGGCATAATTCCTCTTGTTTTTATGTGACTTTTTAAAGAGCTGTGTTCCATCTTAGATCCTGTGTCTTTAGTTCTTCCTGTTACATCAGATTCGAGGGTGACTTCATTATCTGTAATTAGACTTTTCTTGTCTACACTCTCAGTAATTGCAACTGAACTCTCTTTGACAGACTCTTCTGTGACCGCATTTTTGCTGTCATCTTTATCTTTGTCTAATATTTGATAATTCCCACCTTCTGGTCTGACACTGACTACAGCATCACTGTCTTTTATTGTTTCACTCTCACCACTTTCATAGAACAGATTCTCTGCCTCTTTCTTTTGAACCGGATTGTCATTCTGCCTTTCATCTCTCACTGTCTCTGTTTCCGTCTGCCGGTCTGCCCTTTGTGCAGCCTCTGTCTCTGTCACTCTGTCGACAGTGTCCACTCTATCTGTCTCTGTTACCTGGTTCACACCGCTGGCCCTAGGCCTTAGTGGATGATTTGTCACCGTCTCTCCTTCAGTCTCTGTGACCTGATTCACTCTGTCTGCCGATGCCATTTCTGTCATTTGGTCATGAGTGCCAACCCTCTCTGTTTCAGTGCCCTGATCAACGCTGTTGGTTCTCTGTCTTGTTGGTGGCACAGTCTCTGCTTCTGTGTCTGTCACCTGATCGAGAGTGTCAACTCTTTCGGTCTCTGTTTCTTGATCTATACTTCCAGCCCTTTCTCTGGGTATACAAACTTCAATACAGATTTGATCGGTGTCTGTTCCTTGATCCACGGTACCAGGAGACTCCGTCTCTGTTTCCTGGTTGTCATAGTCAACATGCTCCATCTCTGTGCCCCGGTCAATGCTCTCTCTCCTCATCCTACCTTGCCTCTCCGTCGTGCACACCTCTACTTGCACACCTTCACTCAATTGTAGTATTCTCTCATCTTTCTTCTGGTTTTCTTCAATTTGCTCTTTCAAAAGGACATTGGTTCTCTCAAGCTCTTGGCTAGCCTTGGTTAGGCTAGCTTCCAGGATTGCTAGCTTCTCCTGTAGCTGCTGGACACTATTAAGCTCCCCATCATTAGTGATACCGCCTCCAAGCTTTCCGTCTTTCATCAACTGAGCACCTTGATTGTTAACTACCTCTGTTTCATTTATAGTCACCTTAAGTTGTATTATTTCCTGGGTTGTAATTTCTTGTGATAGTTTTGATGCTGCTTGCTCAATTAATGGGTTCCCTAATCCTGCTATTTGCCTGTCTGGTTTTTCAGGAGGGTGTGCTTGCCTCTCGCGTTCCTTCCCCGAGAGACTGCTCATCTCTCCCTGTGCTAAGGGACTCTTTACACTTACTCGCTGTGGCTGCCTTTCTATCTGCAAAACCCTGCTCTCCGTTTCTGATTGTTTCAAAGGTGTTAGCGCTGCTGGCGTACAGCCAGAAGCATCTAAACCTCTCTCGGGTTGAACAATGATAACTGTGCTCAACTCCCCTGGGGGTCCGTCTCCTCGAGGCTCGGTGTGTGCCCGAGAATCATCACTTGGCACTGAAATAGAGGAAGAGGTGAGGGCTTTTGCCTGGGCTTGGAGCTGAAGTATCAGTTGCTCTCTTTCCTCTCTTAGTGAGCAGATCTGAGCCTTGAGTTCGGGAATGGTTCTGACCTGTTCCTCTAGCTCCCTGACTCGTTTCAGTGCCACTGTGATTTGCTGGTGCAGCCCAGCCCGGTCTTGGGGCACACACCGTCTGTCTGGCAGGTCAGGTGAAGAACGGAACACGTTTTCTGATGAGCCGTTCTCCGGTGTGCCAACTACTTGGTCAGGACTGCTGGAATCTGAGCCTTTTCTATGCTGAACGGTAATGGGCATACTGGAGGCTCGGAGCAAGTTTGGTCGACTCTGGAGCCCCAGAGGCTTGTCTTCCAGCCCTCGAAGCCCAGCACCGATCTCTTCTCTGGGTTTAGTTGAGACATAGCCACTCGCTAGGCTTGTCGTCCCCCTGCTGCTCTGGCTTGATGTGGCTCCATCGCTTGGTCTAAAGTCAAAGATCTGCTGGACCTCTGTTACCCGGGATTTGGGTTTTGGCCCCAGGGTAGAGGTCCCAGACCATGCAATGTCCTTTTCCTTCAGGGCAGGCCTGGCTCCATGTCCAGGCAGACTGAAATTCCTGGGCAGAGTGCTGAATTTGGGGCCTTTGACTCTGCGCTGGATGTGGACTCTCTTGATGGTGTTGCCTTTCTCAATGTCATCAACATATTTGAGGAAGTCCAGGTCCAAGTGGAATCCATAGGGAGTCTCGACAGAGTAGGGCAGCTGTTTCCTCTGAACTCCTCCCTCACCGGCCTTGGGTGAGAAGCCGTTTGCTGAAACAAACAAACAGTACAATCAATCAAAGCTACAGCTAATACTATGTCTATTCCTACAATGACTCCAAATATCACTTAAATTACCCTTCTAATAATAACAATAATATAATTTATATCAACACATTTTCCAATCAGATAAAACAGAAGAAATAGGAGAAATATTGTAACCAAATCAAAAAGAGTGACAACAACAAAAGAAAAGCTTAAATAAACAAACAAACAAACAAACAAACAAATAAATAAATAAAAACAAATTAAAAGACTGCAGATTCTAAACATTACATGTATTAATTACATGCAACCCCTCACACCCACAGACTGTGCACATGGTGTGTGTTATTATGTAAAACCATATCACCTACTGAGATACAATTATCATGCAGTGATTGCACCAAAACACATTCATCTGTATGCAAAATGTGGCTCATGCTGTGTAAACGTATGCCTATGAGACTCGGACCAGTAGGAAACAATTTAGCTTGAAAAACTCTGCCTGAATGTAAAACAGGAACAGAAGATCTCACAACTATTTTTCAGGGCGCAGATGTGATTGCGATTGTCACAGGCCTGTGCCACAAACAGTTAAACATCAGATCTTGTGCACTTGTATAAACGCAGGCTCAGTGGTGCTCACCACTTTTCTTGTCCATCATTGGAGGTGGAGTTCACAGGTGGAGTTGTTGGTGCGGATAGAGCTGGCAGCCTAGGGGACACGCAAAACAAAACACAGAAAAATAAGTTGTCTGAGAAATAACGCCATTTATTGATTGACCTCAACCATGCCATTACAGTTCCAAATTTTTTCACCACTGCTGTGAGGAAAAAGACAAATATCTCCAGGAGGGGGAAAAAAGACTCAAAATTCAATATGTCTGACTCAGCATATCTGCTTTCTTGAACTGTCCAGTTGCATTACTGCTAGCGGTAGGGCTGTTGTTTTATGTTCCTTGTGAAAATTTGCTTTTTTTGATGGAAAAATATTGATTTGTTAACCAACTGCAAAAACATAAGATATATCTGTAACATGACTTTGTGCTCTATGTACTCCAAAACAGTAAATATTTGTAATTTTTGTGATAAAATACTTATATCAGAATACTGCTGGATAAATGTTAATTTTGTAGCATTTTTCTAGCACTGTTACAAGCCTCATTTTTGCATTTGCATTTGTTTTTATGAAAACCCATTAGGAATTCATTTTTTCTGTCCTGACCGAACAAAACATGTATTGTTTCCTAACAGCTTCCTCAACCTACGAGCTAGGAATTCTATGGAGGCATTGGGCATTCTATGACCTCAAGCCTATTTGTTTTTGCAAGTATGTGCTTGTAACGACAATGACCTTTTTCGAGTAATTTGCACAAAGTGCTGGAAAAGAATGTAAGAATGAAATATTGTGAACGGCAGCAGCATCCTGTCCTTTGATCGTCGATTCCTAACGTACAATGTTGTGTCCACGTTTTTGTTTATTTTACACAATGCACAGACAAAAATAATTACTTATCATATTGCACTAACATACAAAAAGATACTAACGACAATATATTATTCTGATTCCTTACAGCTATCTTGCACTTGTATCTAGTTGCATTTAGAAGCAGGTGATCACGCACTTAAGTTCAATGTTGCTCCAATGGTCGATGTATGATTGATTGTTTCTAGCCTCTCCTGTAAGTCGCTTTGGATGAAAGTGTCTGCTAAATGAATAAATGTAAGTGTAAATGCAAGTCAGTGAGGTCAGCGCAACGCCAGAATGTGCTGCAAAGTTCCCGCGTCTGAATGAGAAACCAGCGACATTTTGCTACATTTGGAGTCAAAACTTTGAACAGCTTATGTGAAGCTTACAGCCAAATAATCCACTACTTGTAGTAAACCTTGGCAATCCTCACAGCCTTTAGTGAGGCGTGCAGCTCAAATCCATTTAAAAGAAATACTTAAGCCCTGATTGCACACCATACACCCCGTCGCTATTAAACAGCTAAAACACTGATTATTAAATGAGTTTCCCTTGCAAATGTGGTAAAATGTGTTTTCCACACAAGAGGCCAACTGCGTCATCAAACTGTGATTGTTGCTGCTCATGATACTGAACGGAAGTTTTATTTATTATTATTATTTAAAACTGAGACAGCAAACTATTCCTTTTCCCTTTTAAGCATTTCCCCTCTCATCGATCATTTAGTTTGCTATTCTTATGGCGTTGCAGAACTCTTTCCGCTGATGACAAAAAAAGAAGCGACAAAGCGTGAGCCCTTGAGGGAATGCGAAAACACTGACACCTACTGTAGGCGTCTGACTCCACATTGCCAATGTCTGATTGGACAACCGCTCTCATATGAGACGTCAGAAAAAATATCCATGTGTCCACGAGCAAATACAACCGACAACCGACTTTAGCTGATCTGAAAGCCTGCTACTGTAGTTAAAACAGGATCTCCAGCAAACCCCCCGAAACATAACCTTCAGAGCAGAAGGCCGTAGATTGATCGCAGACGCCAGCTCTGCACTCACACTTTCATCGCAGCACCTTCACACCAATGCCTCACAGGGTTTTGGTGGTCCTAGTGTTGCGGTTTCCATTCACCTACGCGCTGTGCAGCGTTTACAGGCAATATTGCAAGGCAAACGTTACGTTGGCCAGCCACGCAATCAATCACAATGACACCCGGCGCCGCCTGGGATTCAAGTGTCAGGGAACGGCGACAAGTTTGGATTGGACAGCTACATGAATAAAGCTTTAGTGTGGGGCAGAAAGGGGCCACATAGAGCAGAATCCTTTCTGCCGATTTAGGTTCTCCACGTCTCCCTCTGCTGCATATGAACAGATGACACACCGATACACACACACAGACATACACACAACTCAACCACACTCGCAAACAGACATCACTGACAGTGAAAGCCCAAGTTCTAACACCTAGTGATTGCTGCCATGGCAACCGTTCTTCAATCCGCTACTCCTGCCTGTCCCGGGAACGTGGACAACATGGGCGTCTCTGAAGAGTGCCTGATGCAAATGTGAATGCAATCGGCTTGCTGTCCTTAAGGCTTAATTAGCCGATTTTACAAGCGGAAGAATTGGGCTCATAAATGCTGAGTAAAGCACAGGCAGACCCCCCAAAGGCCATTAAACACATAGGGCCGGCAACAAAACTCTCCTTAATTAGGTCCGTGCTAAACAGAACGGGGGGTAGGAAAACAGGTAGAGAGACGAGGGGAGAGGGGGTGAAAGAGAGAAGGTGGAAGTGCGCTGAAAAAGGAGGAGAAACCGGGGGCTGAAACCGAAAAAGCAACAAGAACAAACCAGAAAGTAAGCGACAGAGGTGACGAGAGAAAGTAGAGGGGGGGTGGGGGGCATGAAGAAACGGAATATAAAATGGGTCTTTAATATTCTGCAACCGGCCAGAACCGTAACTACAGCAGTTTAATGAGGCAGGTCCTCAGTGACCCTCGGCTAAAAACCTCATTTTGAGGCGTTTCTTAAGGTCCTCTCTTTTAATCTGAGTCATTGCTAAATTTCTCGTGGCTAATGAAGAGCTCGAGGTGGCGGGTCCCACCTGCTGTTTTGAGGCGGCAATGACTGGCATGACTCGAGAACATTACTCCCGACACATTTTGGTCTCGCATTTTGTGTTTTGGTGTGTGTGTGTGTGTGTGTGTGTGTGTGTGTGTGTGTGTGTGTGTGTGTGTGTGTGTGTGTGTGTGTGAGTGCCCAATACGGTTTCCCACATTATGAGATCACAGAATTTTACAGCCCCCCCCCCCCCCCCCCCCCGATAAATATAGTGCCCGATGATGACTGAGTTACAGTGACAATGACTGGGAGCGGAAACATTACCAAGGTTCTGCCAATGAAAATTGATAGCGCTGGCTGTGGGTGGTGCTGGGGTAATGCGGTGTGCATTCTCGTGCGCGTATTTGCGTTGCCAACTACGCATGTACGTTCACTATGCGCGTTCAGATGAACCCTTAAGGCGGCAGTTCAATACCTAAAACTGGCACCGGCCATATGCCGCAGCGCAACAGCTGCTGAAAAGGTGATGACGTTAACCACAAAGAGGCCCGGAAGCCTTTAAATGACATTAATGAGAACGGCGGCATATGAGCTTGTGCCGACAGCCGGAGTGTTTTTGCGACAAAAGCATTGCCGGCGATTTTAAAAATCCTTGAGAAAAATGCGTGACACAATTCACGTGACGAATTGTCACAGTCAAGACACGGCGTGTTACCCGTGGTGTGGTCTGATAAACTACTTAAATATGTGCAAGACAAACCCAGTAAGACCAGATAAGAAAAAAAGGAGTTTAAAATGCCTCCTGACCCAGTAGACTCTGAGGGGTGGGGGAACGGGGGGCATTAACTGGATGTCACGGGTCATTACAGTGGAGTGTCAGCGTACAGGATATTGAATTAGACTAATACCCCAACACACAGCAGGCCGGTACACAGGACGTGGCAGCGGGAAATTAGATTTCAGAGGGAGAGGAGTTGGGTGGGGGTAGGGGGGTGAGGGTCGGGCTGGGAATGGCGGCCGTGTAGACTATCTCCTATCCTATCCTCCTATAGACAATCTCTCTCTCTCTCTCTCTCTCTCTCTCTCTCTCCACCACATGCACACTTATGCATGGACGCATTCGGGCTGTACTCCTCTTCCCCTCACAGATGCACAGACACACACACACTAGCGTACGCTTAATACTTCAAAGGTGCTGGTCAGCTTATGTGAAAGGAGCTGCGGAGAAGTTGCTCCAGCAGAAGAAAATAAAAGAAACACACACACACGCATGCACGCAAGCACACACACACACAAGCACACAAACACAGAGCTCTGCTGACATGGACAACAAACTAGATCCCACGTCCTTACTGTATCACATCGCTGACACGGGGCCAGCTGTCATTATTTACCCCCACTGGCCTGCTTACCCCTCAGAAGAACTCGTACACACACACAAGCATATCCACACTCGTAAAGACTGTGATAGAGGAACAACACACACACACACACACACACACACACACACACACACACACACACACACACACACACACACACACACACACACACACACACACACACACACACACACACACACACACACACATAAATACATACATACATACATACATACATACGTACATACACACACACACACACACACACACACACACACACACACACACACACACAGTACATGCTATGGTTGTACAAATGCATACTAGTTTTAAGCGTAGCACCATACACTGATGAACCCTGCTGTTATGCGAGCAAGATGGAAGACCACTTCATAAATCTCAAATGATAAATGCATTTCAAATGTCCCCTATCGTTCACAGAGCAGCTGGCTCGATTGAAAGAACATTTGACTTGTCCATCATCACAGAAGGACAAACTGTAGGACGACATCCAAAGTTCCCCGCTGTAGTATAAATGCACAGGGGGGTGGGGGAGGGGGCTGTTTATGGCGCAATTAGTTTGATTTAATGAACTGTTGTTGCCAATGTCAATGTTAACGCCGCCGATGACATGCTACAGAAGGGAGGGGCCACGTCACTCAGCTGAGAGAATTCCAGATGCGGAGTGGTGCGCAGTAGACAACTGTGGACTGAGGAGTTTAGCGGTGACAGTGAGTCACAAAGAAACTGCCGAGGAAGGACCTCAGAGGCCGGGAGACATTGTTGTCAACGGATGTTCAAGCATGGAACTCAAAAACATCCGCGCCTACTATTTCTTATCAGGTATCAGAGTAACATTTAATACCTTTTAAGACCTTTTTAAGAAAAACTGGAGTGGTATTGCAGTTAAGGACTACATACGTAGAGGCCAGCCGCAGTATTGGGTCATGAACTAGATGATTCTAGGAACTTATTATTATCTCCTTAGGCCAGATAGCAAGGTAAGTGATGGGGTACTACTTTTTTCCTGTTGGGTTAATCTAAAAAATACATTTTCCCAATGGTGTAGCAGGTACAGCAGCAGTCACAGTGATTAATAACATCAGTAAGGTTGACTGATGCAGATGAGCTTGAATGTTTTTGACAAAAAAAGATTTAAAAAAATGGATAAATAAAATATGACAAACTGTTTATATTGAAATTGAGACAATACGACTATTTCATGACTTTTAAGGCCTAATATTTGTACAACTGAATATTTAAGACATCTTCTTAAAGACCTAGACACCCATGGTCTAGGCCAGAAAACGCTTTTGTTTTTTCTTAAACCTCGACTTTGTGTTAATGCGGGAGCACTTCTTCCGCGGAAAAGCCACTCTCAATTTTGTTCAAATCATGCCAAATCCAGGGGCAAAACAAGTGTAATCTAATTCAGTTTTATCCGGTCTAGTCTGGTTCACCGGGGTCCAGTTTTTGCACTGAGCGTATTCTGTAGTAGCGAGATGATGTAAGCACGACAGGAAGCATCTATTTGTTGGTTTCAATGGGATGTGAAAGGATGACCCCAGGGAGCTGCACTAATTACCTGCCATGATAAAACAATTCAAACCCGTTGAATTCTTCTTGTTATCAACTTCAAGGTAAATGGGTACATTTGGCACGACTTAGTTACCACTGTTGATTGTGATACTTAGGAAAATATTACACTCTTAGGAAGACCATCTGGAAAGAAATTTTATAATGTAATAGACAGTAAAAGAGGCGGATAATTAGAAAGCTGGGATGTCTGTATTTTGATAACCAGACATGTTTCTATCACAATTTTGCAGAGCCTAACCCCTGGGCCACACCAGAAGCGACACGTCAGTGGCATGCCGTGAGGTCCTAAACCTCTCCCGTTTTTTTCACGCCTCGGCTCTATTTTTTACCAAAGTGTATACTGAAGCTTAGATTCCCTTAGAGGTACAGTCAAAAGATGTATTTAGTGAAAATATTTAATTACCAAGCCTGGTATGCATCAACCAAATATATGAAATCACTGATGTGCGGTCCTAAGGCGGATTACTGAGTTAAGTACATTTTCCCCAAAACAAATGAAACCTAATTTATGTAAAGAAAATATTCTCATTCCAGCAGGAAAACAAATATCACGCCCAGAAAATATATTTCTGTTGTATTTGCGTTATTTTAGTCAGGCACCTGGCAGGGCAGCTCAGGTACGTCCTGGGGTCCTCATGCCTGTCAAGCCGTATGAATCTCCGCAAATATGAAATATAAACAATGAACGCTAATCTCACAAGCTAATCCAACTACGTTCATAAACAAACAGACTCCAGAGGCATCCCGGTGGCTCACCGGGTAGGGTGCACCATTTTCAAGGCTGAGTCCTTACCGCAGCGGCCCGTGTTTAATTCCAGCACAAGACCATTTGCCGCATGTCAGCCCCTCCCTCTTTCTCCCCGGACTGTCACTATCAAATAAAGCATGAAAATGCCCCAAAAAATGCATCTTTAGAAACAAACAGACTCCAAATGCAAAGGACATGAAAAGCAAAGATTCACTTTAACCCCTGAAGGGTTGATACATTCCACAATTTGTAGTTTCAGTGATGGACAGTCTAGGGAGCGCTGCGTTTGGTAGCGCCTTGTAAACGGAATAAAGACGGACCCGGTGTGAACTGACGAATCGACAAAATGAGTCAATTCTGGTGTGGCACAGAGGTTAAGGGTATAATGTGTTCTCTTGTTTGGGCATGATGGAGTTAATTTGAAGTCCAGCGTAATTAAAACAACACAACACTTTTACATACAAATACTGTGATGACAATTAAGTCCGCTATCAGTGCTGGATTTCAAATTGTCTTTGTTTTGCACCAAGACAATCGTTTTGTATCCTCAGCAAAGCAAGTCGCTGATGAGTTCTTTCATTGTCATAGAAGGTCATAGAAGTAGTTGCTTAGTTAGCAGCATGTGATCGTAGAAAATGTGGTTTCTAAATGTACTTTTGTCCATTACCACATGCTGTATAGTTGACCGAACAACAGTGTTCAACAACAATGGCAGCGCTGGCCCCTTTAACCCAGCAACTTCAGGTCTCCAGGCAGATGTCTGGTTGCATTACAAATGCAGAAACGGGCACAAAGCCGAGAAAAGCAAAGCCAGAAGTCAGCAAGGTACTGATATTTAATATCACAGTTATGATATTTGACAGAGGCAACCCACTTGCAACAATGTTGAAAATGATGGATTTTAAACTTGAAAGCATGTTTGAAAGTATTGGAGCCGCGCTAGTAGTGTGCCCTTCCTTCCAAACCGCCACTTCACTCATGAGTGACGTGGCGGTTTGGAAGGAAGGGTATTATTCCAAGGTCCTGCAAACCAGTACTGACGAGAACACATTGTGTCAGCCGAGCCACAACTCACCTGTTATTTGCTGACATGAAGACAATCCGTCGAAGGCCAAGGTTGTCGATAGATTTGCTAGGTCTCTATTATTTCGGTGCTGAAAAAAGTCCACCCTACCTTCTCAGGGCTCTTATGTTGCCAACAGCCCCAAAGTCAAAAGGCAAGACTCAAAGCTTAAATCGTGAGCAACGTCGAATCAGGAGAGTAGCGCAGAGTAACGACAAAGTGGGAACAGGGATCAACCATACAGTGCAACACCTAGATAGGCTATCGCTGCCTGGTAAACATGGCTTAGGATGACTGACGATACGAGGCGGTTCATTGGCGACTCCAGCAGCTTATCACCTCAGCGCTAGCGTCCTTTGCCTGCTCCCGTCTTGTTGGACTCTAAAGGACAGATAACCCGTGTGGCCCGCCACACCCCTGAGTCTTTTCTTATCTCTGCATCCCCTTCTTGGTATCCTCTATCCCTCTGTACTGAGCGAGTGCTCCTCTTCTCACAACCTAGCGGCATTTCAGCACAAGGGGCTGCTACCTGCTGTCATTAGCAATGAAGGAGTAACACCTCATCTATTATTCATTAAAAACTCAAATCCAGGGCCGGCTGTTGTGAGGCTTTAGCACGGTGGCTATCGGCTTAACAGGCCCTCCCATTGACAGTGAATGGGGTCCTAGTTTGCATTAGCGCATGGGTTAAACCCCTGACCTTATATATGGAACACACTTATTCAAAGAGGTTGAAAAAGACAGTGTGAGGGTGAGATCTGACGATGGGATGAGTCAATGGGGGAGGATGACAGGACAGGTGGATGTATTATGGAGAGATGTACAGAGTGAAAAAGGGAGGAGGGGGAGGAGGAGGAGGAGGAGGAGGAGGAGGAGGAGGAAGAGGAAGCTGTCACTGATCATGACAGGGATGAGGGATGTGGAAATGGGAAAAAGGTACAGAGGTGAAATGGCATGTAGGAGTGAAGGGGATGGCCGTGTGTGTGTGTGTGTGTGTGTGTGTGTGTGTGTGTGTGTGTGTGTGTGTGTGTGTGTGTGTGTGTGTGTGTGTGTGTGTGTGTGTGAGGCCAGGGGCCAGGGGCCACACTACACACAACCAAAGGAGTGTGGCTCAATTACAGCACTGCCAAGTTACATCCTCTCTGCTCCTGCTGGCAATGATAGGTTATAACACAAAAGAAAGAACACACACACAATTGCACGGACACACACACACACACACACAATAACACACACAAACAAGTTCAAACAGCCTAACCTAACATAACCTTGTTGAATGACTACATTCCATTTAAACAGCCAAACATGACAATAGAAACACACACACACACACACACACACACACACACACACACACACCTGATGGTGCTAAAAGCCGTGTGGTTCAGGTAGGACCACTGAAATTAAACACCTAATAAATTCACACTCTATTGACTTTCGAATGATAACAGGGACCTCACTCTACTTCCACTGACATACAAATGTTTGTGTGTGTGTGTGTAAGTGTGTGTGTGTGTGTGTGTGTGTGTGTGTGTGTGTGTGTGTGTGTGTGTGTGTGTATGTGTGTGTCTGTCTGTGTGTGTGTGTGTAGCCTAATTGCCAGCCTGCCGGCCTATACTGCTTGCAATGCAGCAGCTGCAAACGCTGGCTGTGAGCAATCATTACATTCTGATAACAGAAAAATCCCACTTACACACCAGCACACACACACCAGCACACACACACAGACACACACACACCACACACACACACATACACACACACTTGAGCGTTAACTCCGCCACCTCAAGAGGCCCACATTAATACGCTGAGACAGGGAGAAAATGGCAGGAACGAGGGATGAAGAGAGATAAAATGAAGGGAGGAAATGAAGGAAGTAATCAAGGGACAGGCAGAGGATGAAAAGTTGGAAATAATGAGGAAAAAAAACAGCTTACGAGAGTGGGAGGAAGTCAGGCAGAGAGAGAGAGAGAGAGAGAGAGAGAGAGGGACAGAGTGAAGGAGAGAGGGAGAAAGAAAGGAGGAGACCGAAAGACAAGACAACAGAAAGGTGGTTTGAATAAAAAAAAAAAGAATCCTTTCACCTGCAGAGCAGCTCCACCCTTTGCTTCTCTTCTCCTCTTCTTTCTTCCAACCGTTCCTGTCTCGTTTAGTGCGACCAACCCCGTCACTACCGACCCGTCTGCCAAAAAAAGAAAGAAAATGTAAAGAAATAAATAGAAAAAGGGGGAGTGGGGGTCAAAAGCGTGAAAGGTGTTCGAGGACGACAGAGAGAGTGGCGAGGGATTGGAGGAGGTGTAGAGAGAGGGGAGGGGAATAAGATCACAGAGACCTGTGATGTGAGAACAGTGGAGAAGGGAAGAGAAGAAAGGGAGAAAGAAGAGGGGAGAGGGGCGGATGATGGATCACCCAGCCTGCCCACAGCAACCGGCTGCCCTATAAAAATAAGAATTAGAATGTGTGCGTGTTTTACTTGACTATATTTGTAGGACCGGTAGGACCGGTCTCTGAATTTACCATTTTTTTGGTTTAGAGGTACAGTATACCAGAAACATGGGTCCTTACTTACCTCGGACCTCACTTTGAGCAGAAAAATTGTGTGTGTGTGTGTGTGTGTGTGTGTGCGTGCGTGCATGCGTGCGTGCGTGTGTGTGTGTAAACTATGTTTAATCTCAACCACTCTCTCAGCTTTTCAAAATGGGTCAATGACCTGTGAGCATTACATAAAGTGAGGAAAAGTGTGTGTCTAGATCGAGAGAGAGAGAGAGAGAGAGAGAAAGAGAGAGAGAGAGAGAGAGAATGGGATGGCCGGGTGGAGTACTTAGATATGCCTATTTGCCTATGCTTGCTTGTGGGTGTCCATGTGTGGTGGTTTTTGAGCAAGCGTGCATTAATTAACTGGTTCGTTCATGCGACTCGTGAGCACACACATATGCATATCAGTGTGTGTGTGTGTGTGTGTGTGTGTGTGTGTGTGTGTGTGTGTGTGTGTGTGTGTATGTGTGTGTGTGTGTGTGTGTGTGTGTGTGTGTTTGTAACCTGGGGGTGCGTGGCTGCCCTTAAACTGAACTCCCACCACTCCTCACTGTAATTACCAAATTGGCATTACCAGAGGACAAAAAACATATGGGTGCTATATACAGTATATATAGTAGACATACACTGTACATACACTCCCTTTAGCACCCAGTGAAGAGTTAAGTCCTGGTTAGCTGTAACCCCTACACTGGCCTCGTTTTTCTCTGTAGTGTAAATGCGGAGAATAATTAACCTGCCTTCACACAAAATATCTAACAGCCCACTTGTTATCTTCCCTACACCACTCCCTCCTCAGACCACGGCTGGAAACCACAGAGAAAAGAAAACCCTTCACAACACTTTTTTTTTTTTTTAAAGCATTGTGGCTGAAGAGATGAGGGCATTGGTGAAATACAGCCTTCCCACTGCAGGTGCACACAAACACATACACACACACACACTAACACACACACACACACACACACACACACACACACACACACACACACACACACACACACACCTCTAGAGCGCACATGAATGTGAAATATTGCCGTGGATTGGTGGTCTAAAATCGAAGCACTACATCAGGGCCTGGCCCCCGAAATCCCATCTAGCTCCGCCGAGCGGTTCCGTACGCCTCTTGGGTCCCAAACGGCTCATTTTGCTCCACACCGAAGCGGCAACCCTGGAACGACAGTCAAACTCACACAGACGTCCAGGAACAACTTTCCGGGTCCTGCTCAGACACCCGCGACAAGCCTCACCATCGACGACTGTTTGACTCGATGCTCGGTAACGCTAAAGCTCAAGTCGTGGATCAAGTCGGCTGTTTCGCGCAGGTTGTTTGTAATGGCTCCGACTTGACACATTTTAGGCACACTCCTATCATCTTACGCACCCATGTCTCAATTCCAACAACCCTCGACCCTTTCTGGATTTCTTCTTTCACGCTTCGCCCTCTCTCTTACTCCACTGCTTTGTTATTTCATGCCCAGCAGTTTTATGACGTTAAGCACACAGTTTCAGTATTGTTTTATACATTAATAATATAATATAAGCGCATACCATGTCCTGTGGCTGGAAGCTGTCATCAATCGACACATGAACACGGTGGCGTCGATGCTCTCTGGTTCAAGATTTAGGGCGGAAACCTTTCCAACTGTTCACTATTCACGTTATCTACCGTGCGTGATAGATGTACACGGACACGTGCGGTATAATATGAACTCGGATCTCAACACAGGCGTACATCAGCAGCACCAGGGCTGTTCATCAAGCCACCGCTCGTAAAAACCAGCGACACGCCGGCAGAAATACGAGCCCGCGGAGGGAGAATGCGGCGAGTGAGTTTATGTTGAGCATGATCGGCTGCGCAGATGCAGTAAGTCACCGACCTGGTAGTCGACGGCGCATGGTATTCTAACACACGTTGAGTCCCGTGCCGCAGTTCAATTCAGGGCTATCGACTTTGATGACAGTTTAATTCGAACTGAACTCAAGAACTAATTCATATTTTCAACTCGCAGCCACACACACAGGCACTCAATGCTACTCGACTATCGATTTGCGTACGTCAAGAGCCGAAAGCCAGGAGTCGCGCCTGCGCGTCGAGCCCACAGCATCTGCTCGCGAACAGAAATGAATAACTAAGGATTCAATTCACGTGGGAAAAAAAAGCAGAGGGGATTGGGCATAATTCATTTTGAATGTGACTGGCTTACACATTCCACCTCATTTTTGACCGGATAAAATGGGTCTCGTGAGATTTCCATTCGCACTCAGAGTCGGACCGACTCTTCGACTTTTCTGACTCTCGTTACACCAACTCAATCAAACGAACCAAGAGTAAAAAAAAAATGTAACAGATCTTTTTACTGAGTCGTTCGTGAAGAGTCGAATCGCCGAAAATAGTCGAACCTTTCATTAGTAGTGTGGACAGAACCGACAGAGCCACGCCACCATGTGCCGTGGTTCCGTGAACCAAGTTCAATTTGGGTTATTGACTTTGACTGCAATTTAATTAAAACAGAACAAATTAATTATAGGAAGTCCTCACTTAACAACCTACCTGTTTAACCACCGCTCAGACTTACAACCAGCTCTCTGACCAGTCTGTATTGTACACTGTGTACAATACTGCTGCGTCTCAGTGTCATCAAGCATTTAATCTCATCACCCTTTATATACTATATACACTATACATACTTTATATACTATATACACTATATACACTTTGTATATATATACACTACATACACTATATATACTATGTACACTATATACACTAAATACACTATACATACTATATACACTATATACATTATATATACTATATATACTATATACACTATATACACTATATACACTATTTACACTATACTGTATATACTATATATACTTTATACACTATATACACTGTATACATCTCATCTCACCACCATTCTCAGTCTTGTACCTGCAGTCTGTCAGTATTCACTACACTAGCATGGGTCCTCACTTATCGACCAATTCACTTAATGACCTGGTCCTGGGAAGGGAGCTCGGTCGTTAAGTGAGGAGTACCTGTAATCAATATTCCAGATCATGAACTTGTAGTGATTTTCAGCGACCATGTCACCCCAATGGCCACCGTACAGTAAAACGGTCACTGTACGGCGGCCATTGGGGTGTCATGGTCGCTCAGTGGTTAGCACTGTTGCCTCACAGAAGGAAGGTCCTGGGTTCAAATCTCAGCCGTTCCAGGTCCTTCTCTGTTTTGACTTTGCATGTTCTCCCCATGTCCGTGTGGGTTTCCTCCCACCATCAAAGACATGTTTGTTATTGTGTTGGGGTGGATCCTCCAGATAAAGAGAGGACACATTATCTGTTCGCGTTGAGGAGAAAAGCATGGAAACTAAGAGTCCAAATGCACCACAGAGTAGGAAACTACAAACAAAGAGGGGATTTGGCCATCACTTCTCTCCACACCGTTGTTGTTTTCCTCATCCTGGCTCCTGCAAACACGCCTAAACTCACACACACACACACACACACACACACACTGCACTGACGACATCCTGCATAGCATCAACACGCATCCTTTTATCCGAGGCAATGGAGTGAGAGTGAGACAGAGAGTGTGATGCAGCCTTGGGGGGGGGGGCTTAAGCTCCCCCTGGTTGCCGATCACATGAACCTTATCCTGTCGGCAGTCATCAGATCCCACCGCGGACACCTCGCCGGCCGGGGCTCCTCCGAGCAGACCCGCTCCCGCTCTCCTGCCGCCCACCTCTCTGAAGCAAGCCGAGTAAAACGTCAAAACGGTTTGGGTCGAGGCCAAGTGCCGAGCTTAGCTCTCCCTCTCTCTCTCCCTCTCTGTTGGCGTAAAGCTGAACAGACTGGAAGGAAATGGATTTCCATGGATTTATATTTATAACACATCATTGGTCCTCCAAAGAGGTTTAATTGTTTATCCATCCCCCCTCGCAAGCTGGTCTCGAGAGAACAGTCGAGGGGGTTAAAAAATGGGTAGCAGCACACGGGTTTCTCATTATTTGCAATTGGACTTTCCAGCAATTGGAGAGTGCGAGAAATTGTGACAAATTTCCACATTTTTCATTTTATTATTATTTTTAGTCCCAAATGGATTATGTAGAAATGATGATATATTTCAAAGCTATTTAATACATTTTTGGATAAAAATATAACAATAAAATATCAATAATCATTCTTGATTAGTAATCTCGCGTGGGGTCACAACCCCAAATTTGAGAGAGTCTGAAATAGCGGTTCGTCACAGCACGTATGATACAGAAGCAGAGAGGACGTAGTACTTCCATTTGTACATACAGGTTTCATCTGAATCAGGACTAAGCTGATCCGATTTAACTACTTCAAAAATGCCTTTCTAAGACCTGGCTTAATTTGGGTTCAATTAGTACGAGCCAAGGAAGTCCTCGACCCAAGTAATTAAGGACTAGTTTCACCACATTTAAATTAGTCCAGATTAAAAGTGTGATTTAGTCTAAAAATAGGCCTAATCTGTCGGTCCACGAAACAACCCCATAGTGTACTAACTAAGTATATAAAGCCCTGGTAATTTATAGTAAATGGAGATATGGCCTTAACCTTTCACCAGTGAAGTGTATACTAATTATCGCCCAGACATTCCTACCTTTAAAAAAGTTGATCATATTAAATAAAAATGGTGCTTGATTTAAAAGTGTTGAATTATCACATTATAATTGTAACCTGAAAATTGTTTTCTAAGCCAGAACTCACATGGTGCTAGTTAGGGGATTGTGCAAAAGGCATAAAAATAACATTGTAGGTGTGATGATCAGAGTCTGGCAATGCTAGAATGTGCAAATATACAGTGCACAGAATATAAGTGCTTTTGTCACAACAGCTCATAAAATTTGAATAAACTAATAACTTGGAGCCATATGTAGAATGTTCTCATACGACACATATATTCGGCAAGCTGAATCTATATTTAATTTTGTATCAAATGGTAGGTCATGAGCAGTGATCATTGACACTGTGATTTAAGGGCTTAAGGACCAAAACCACTATGCAACAAACTGACATTTGATATACTAACACTTGTTTATATCATTCTGAATCTAGAATTATGTTACACCAGCAGATAGCATCATAACAGAGGTTTTAATTACACAAATGATGCTTTTCCTTATTTTCCGTCAAACCCTAATCCTAAAGTTACAATGTGGGATGTTCATGGTGTATAAGACGTGGCCAAAATGTCAAACAATGAGGTAAACTAATGACAAAGTAGTCGCTGTGAACAAAACACTCAGGCTTCCGACCGCTCTGAACGCTCGGGTTTCAAAGGTTTTTTCTCCTCTCTGCACGAGCTGACGTCAGCTCGTCACGGGTTTCTTTATATTGTCATCAGCTCCATCCCATCCGCTGTGCGTTTCTCCAAACAAAACCCCCCAAAATAGTGTGTTTTATTGTTAATGTATTTATTTGTTTATTTTATTTTCCGACGTTTACATGAAACAAAAAATCCCTGCGTCTGAGAGTCCCGGTGGGTCACGTTGCGATGTCCATGTCCCCCACAAACTTGGAGCTGCCAACAAAAGTGGGAACTAACTTTTCAATTCTGCTTTGTAGATCTAATATGAGTGAAGATTCAGCAACTGGATTGCTTATTTTTCGCCTCAAAATTTTTTCAGAAACAGATTTTAACCACACACACTGAAACAGCCTGTTATGGAACACTTATGGTATAAAGGCATGTTAGAATGACTCGAATGCATAATCTCAGTGGTATTTTCAACAGAAAACTTCAAAAACATGTTTCAGAGACCTACACCAATCAGCCATAACCTTAAAATCATTTTCCCAATATTGTGCAGGTACCCCCCATGCCGCCAAAACAGCTCTGACCCATCAAGGCATGGACTCCACAAGACCTCTGAATGTGTCCTGTGGTATCTGGCACCAAGACGTTAGCAGCAGATCCTTTAAGACCTGTAAGTTGCGAGGTGGGACCCCCATGGATGAGGCTTGTTGTCCCGGCACATCCCACAGGCGCTCGATCAGATTGAGATCTGGGGAATTTGGAGGCCAATCAACACCTTGAACTCTTTGTCATGTTCCTCAAACCATCCCTGAACAATTTTTGTTGTTCAGGAATTTTTGCGGCAGGATGCGTTATCCTGCTGAAAGAGGCCACCGCCGGCAGTGAATACCGTTGCCATGAAGGGATGTATTTGGTCTGCAAGAATTTTTAGGTTGGTGGTATGTGTCAAAGTAACAACAACATTAATATCAGGACCAAAGGTTTCCCAGGAGAACATTGCACAGAGCATCACACTGCCTTCACCGGCTTGTCTTCTTCCCATGGTGCATCCTGGTGCCACCCCTTCCCCGGGTAAACGATGCACACGCACCCGATCATCCACATGATGCAGAAGAAAACGATTCATCAGACCAGGCACCTTCTTCCATTGTTCCATGGTCCAGTTCTGATGCTAACGTGTCCATTGTAGGCGCTTTGGGTGGTGGACATGGGAAACATGGACACTCTGACCGGTCTGCGGCTACGCAGCCCCATACGCAGCAAGCTGTGATGCACTGTGTGTTCTGACACCTTTCTACCATATCAGCACTAACTTTTTCAGCAATGTGTTCTACAGATTCAAGATTCAAGAGGTTTATTGGTCACATACCTATACATACTTTCATGCATATATGCGGTGAAATGTAATAATGTAATAATGTAATACAGTAGCTCTTCTGTGGGATCGAACCAGATGAACTAGCCTTCGCTCCCCACACGCGTCAATGAGCCCATGGGCACCCATGACCCGGTTCACCGGTTGTCCTTCCTTAGACCACTTTTGGCCGGTATTAACCACTGCATACTGGGAACACCCCACAAGACCAGAGATGCTCTGACCCAGTCGTCTAGCCATCACAATTTGTCTCTTGTCAAAGTCACTCAGATCCTTATACTTGCCTATTTTATCTGCTTCCAACACATCACCTTCTAGAGCTGACTGTTCACTTGCTGCCTATTATATCCCACCCCCTGCCAGCTGCCATTGGAACGAGATGAGCAATGTTGTCACTTCACCTGTCAGTGGTTTGAATTTTGTGGTTGATCAATGTACATTCACATTTGTAAAAAGGAGCATAATAGGCCCCCTTTAAGAGATGCCTTGAAAATGTCTTGCAAAGCTCAATGGCCCAGACTATTGTTTAAAATGTTATAATAACATTGCAACGTGAGATTATGTTAAGTCTATCATCCCACATTGTATGTGTGTGTGTGTGCTTGTTTTACTATACAGTACTTGTGAGGACAGCCCTCTGAATTGACTATTTCCTTGGTTTAGAAGTGCACCAGGAACATGGGTCCTCATTTAGCTGGTGTATTTACTTGGACCTCACGTTGATATAAGTAGAGTGTGCGTGTGTGTGTGTGTGTGTGTGTGTGTGTGTGTGTGTGTGTGTGTGTGTGTGTGTGTCTGTGTGCGCTTACTGAGAGGGAGTGAGTGTGAAAATCCCAAACTGTTTTAACTGACTAACTTCACAGCTCATAAACAACATTCTGCCCAACGGCTTGGAGCCGTATGCAACAGACAACAACAACAACAAAAAAACCCACATTTATTATGTCGTCAAAACCATTGCAGCTACAACTGACAAAAGCTACAAAGCTGGGATTTGTATCCTGGTATGCTTGCACAGCCTTTTCCAAATGGTTATTATTTGGTTTATATGTTTTTGTAACACATTGTCTTAAAAATACACAAACAGAACACACACACACACACACACACACACACACACACACACACACACACACACACACACACACACACACACACACACACACACTGAAAGAATTTCACGTCTGTCATGTGTTTTTATTTTTTCATATTTCATCGAGTTTAGACATGAATCCACCATATACCCTTGAAAATACACACAAACAACAGGCACACACACTTACACTTTGTTGTGTGCACACACACACACACACACACACACACACACACACACACACACACACACACACACACACACACACACACACACACACACACACACACACACACACACACACACACACACACACACACCTCCCAAACAGGTATTGGTTTTTAAAGATTGTACTTTCATCAATGTGAGCCGGTGACATTTTCTGTGCGGTGTAATTTAATATGGTGGAGAGTAAGGGATGGGGAAAATGAAAAGAGGCCAGTGACATTCGGACTCTCCCTTGAGCAGAGAGGATTATTTGGAGAGGAGAGACATTACAGTTTAACATCCTCGCTAACGGCATCTTCATGATGTAGTCCAGTGGTATTTCAACCGGTCGGGACCTCGACCCAATCATAATTGAAGATGTGAACCATTCTGATTGATTCCGCAAAATGAAGAGTGCTTCAATTACATGAAGCAAGTTAAAGACCGACAGCTTTAATTAGGATTACCCCTGACCAAATCCTCAGAAATGTAATTTTACATCTAAATCGAAGTGACCTTGTACAAAACTCTGTCCGTCAAAGACCCTCTATCGCTTTTAAACCTCCCTTGTCTGTCGAAAATCACTTCATTGTGCCGAGAAGGTGTGTGAGGGCCCAAAGTGTTTTGGAATCAGAAGTAAAGAATCAGGAATCAGAATCACAAAGGAACCTGATGGTGGGGAAGTTGCATAGAACGCTGTGTTTTCTGCCATTTTACATCTAAACTTTTAGTTGTATGTGTGTGACATATGTGTGTGTGTGTGTGTGTGTGTGTATAAGCGTGCGTGCGTGCCTGCATGCGTGCGTGTGTGTGTGTTGGAGATTGGGCCGGGCCTGGAATGGGGGAGATATCCTGAGGAAGGCCCCGTCACTGATAAGGCCTTAGGAGGGAAAGCGGCCGTATATAGCGAGAAACTGACCATCAGAAACTTGTTCCGTTTCTCCGCTTCTCTCTGGCCCATTCCCTTTATTGTCCACTCTACACTTCATAACGATGCGTTTTCCACATTTTTCACATTTCACATGGGGCCCAGGAAGACTCACTTTCTGTCACACCTTCCCTCCTCCTTCTCCTCCACCGGCAACTTCTTATCTGTTTCTCACACTATATCGCTCTACTTGCCGCTCTCCCTGTCTCCCTTGGCCAACCTTGGTTTCTATGGCTGATAACTGATAGAGAGCTAAGCCTGCTCCTACAGATTCTAAATTGAAGAGACAGACAGACAGACAGACAGACAGACACAGACATGGGAAGGGGAGAGAGCGAGAGACAAGAATGCACAATAACAAAAAAAAGACAGGGACAATGGGACTCATATGATTGCTGCAGAGCATGGGCAGCAGGACGGACTGCAGCTTTCTTCACAAACTGCATGGGGCCCGAGACCACCGGGCTACCCATGCTTAAGCTGCTGATGATCACCACAGCCCTGAGCGCATACACAAGAGTTTGCCTGTGTGTATTCGCCGTATTTGTGCCTTTGTCAGCGTTCTTTGGAGTATATTGCAGTTGGAGTCACACCATGGTCCATGGAGGGAAGGGGGGTGTAACTTTTTTTACCTTAAAATAACAGCTTCAAAATCATTATGATGGTACACTGACTTATAATATGCAGAATGGCACCTCTTTCTACACACCCACCTCCAGAAAATTTTGGGGCACAAATACCAAAAGTTACATAGTGCTGCTTTATTATATTGCTGTGCAATATAACAACATAATATCGATGTTGTGATATGAGACTAGATATCATCTGGGATTTCGGTTATTAAGGCTTTAAGGCATTAAAGTAGAGTAAAGAAATTGGCCCATCCGGCTTGGTCGAGGCTCAAATATGCCTTGTGTGCAAATATATTATGTGTATATTATGCAAGCACCAATAGTCATCCCAAAAACATCTTCAAATGATCAACATCAAGGTATACGTCTAAATATATAGTGATTTCTGATTTTATCAATGTCGCTCAGCCCTAAGAGCTATACAGTCTGAAGAGCAGTTCAGTGAGATAGATCGTGGGCTAGGGCAGAGAAGCAGCAAATTTAGGCTACTGAGGTTAATGCAAGGCAAGAACAAAACTTGTTCAATGGGAGGAAATGGACATGGATTACAGAATGCAGTTGAGGTTTAAAAACAAAGTCAAGTTTATTTATGTAGCCCTTAATCACAGTACAGTCCCAAGGGGCTTCGCAAACACAGATTTCGCATAGAAATCGTCAGTATCCCATTAGTCTTAACCCTCATCCGGGCAAGGAAAAGCCCCTTGGGGGAGAAAAATGGAAGAATCCTTGTGGACGGGGTCACAGAAAAGGAGGAAGGATAAGGAGGGAAGTACTAGGTCATCATACTGATGATATGCTGTGTTTAACTAGATAGTATGGGAAGCTCCTGTGCTTGTGCTAAATGCCTCCAGTAGAGATGCGGTCTGCCAAAAACTTTGCCTAGTCGCAATTGCCCACTAATACTGGACAAAACAACATTCAAAGTCTTCTCATTACCACCAAGTGGCTCACTCAGGAGTTCAACAGGGGTTTCCAGCAGAATATGTTCCATTGACGGCCGTAGACATTTCTCTTTGCAGCTGCTTTTCTCTTCGTTCTCTCCTCTTCTCTTCGAACATCACAGACGGAGCGAGTTTTATTTCAGAAGCACTGCAGCGGCTCCAGCCACAAGTTGGAGAACACTCAGCGGGCTGGCGGGCTGGCAGACCCCCCCCGCCCCCTCCCTCCCCCCGTAGGCGCGGGCAATTTGTTGAGTCTGTCAGGAAGCTATGCGGGGGTCGCAGCCTCATCTCGACATTTCCCAGGAATCTCTCGTTACGAAAGTCGAAATATGTGGGTGAAGGGATGCATTACGGGTCAACTGGGGGGGTCCTCCGCTCTTGACGGGGCCAAACCTGCTGCGCCCGGGAACCAGGCACTCGAAGCTGGGGTATAAAGCCGATGGAATGAGATCGTGGCGGTACAGTGAAGAGGAAAATCTTCCAAGATTTAAAACTGCTTATTTTAGACTAAGAAAAAAAACACAAGTGATCTTTTACGGGATTATCAGAATACTTTGGTTTAAATTAGATTACGGCCACATGGACCGCGTTTCACTGCCAGCATTCGGCTTCACTGGGGGCTCTTTTACACAAAGCAGAGCGTTTTTTACTGGGGTTTTTTATCAGACTCAAAAGGAATCCTCTGTGGGATTGTAATGTTTTCCTTTCCATGGAAAAGAGAAAAAGAAAACACAGGCGCAAGATAGCGCAAATATAAATCTTTATAATGCAAACAAAATGCTTTCAATTTTTTTTTTTTTTCAAACAAGAACCACATGAAGAATGGCCCCGGGGATCTGCTTAGTCTCTGATAACAATGGAAATAGATTTTTAGGAATATTAACGTTTTGTCTTGTTTCGGGGTGGAGGACTGGTTCCTGTGATGTGGTCGGAAAAAGAAAAATGCTTGTTGATGTTAGTGTTTATTGGAGAAGAGAGGAAAGGAGGTGGTGAAGGAAGGAAGGAGAGGAGCGGGGGAGAGACGAGAGGAGAGGAGAGGGGAAGAGAAGGAGAGAAGAGAAGAGAGGAGTAGGTGGAGCGGAGGGGAAAAGGGAGAGGGGAGGAGAAGAGAGGAGAGAAGGGTGGAGGAAAGGAGACGAGTAGGAAGGGGAGAAGATGGGAGTATCCCCCAAAAAAGAAAAGAATCATCAGAAGATCACATTATTTTATTTTTGTACTTTTTCCTAGGACTTATTGTGTGCTATCACCGGGTGCGTTGCATTACATTTCACTGCATATATGTATGGAAGTATGTATATGTATGTGACAAATAAAAATCTTGAATCTTGAATCTTGAAGAGCCATGAAGCTCATTGAGACAATGGAGTGAGAGAGAGAGAGAGAGAGAAAGAGGAGAGAGAGAGAGAGGGAGAGAGAGAAAGAGAGAGCGAGAGAGAGAGTGAGAGCAAAAGAGAGAGTGAGGGAGAGTGAGAGAGAGAGAGAGAGTGAGAGCAAAAGAGAGAGAGAGGGAGAGTGAGAGAGAGAGAGAGAGAGAGTGAGGGAGAGAGAGGGAAGGAAAGTCCGTCTATCACTGTGGAGCAGCAGCTGCCTGGGGCAACACTGCAGTCAGTTTGCTGGACAGACGGACTCTCTCTCTCTCTCTCCCCTCATCTTCATCTCTTTCACTCAATATTTTCTCTTATTTTCTCCTCCTCTCACTCCCTTTCATCCATTATCTCTCTCTCTCTCTCTCTCTCACATCTCTCTCTCTCAGCCGTTCCTACTTCTTCCTTGCATCTTTCCCTCCCTGTATTCACCTACTTTTTCTTTCTCTCCCCCTGTCTGTCTCTCCCTCTCTCCCCCATCTGTCTCACCATGCTGGGAGAGCACGCTAAATGCGGCAAAGTGCCGCGGGCACGGGGCCCAGACAAAGTGCAGCGGCAGGATATTAGACAGGCACAAGAGAACGGGAGAGAGTGAGACGGAGGGAGCGCCGGGCGCTGCTCACGTGCGAGCGCATTCCACTGAGGCAAATGGGAGTGGAGACGTGTGAGGTAGAACGGGCTCCCATCCCAACAAACAGAGAGAGAGAAAGCGCGAGAGAGAGACAGAGAGAGAGAAAAAGAGAGAGCGAGGGGGAGATAACGAGATAAAAAAACAAGTGAAGGACAGGGAAGCGGGGTGAGAGGGTAAGGAGTAAGCAAATGAGGAGAGAACGGCCGACGAGAGAAGAGGAGGACAACGATGGATGAGAATACAGAGCAGGTGAAGAAGGGAGGAGATACGGTGGAAGAGATCATTCTATCTACCTACCAACCTACCAACCTATCTATCTATCTACCTACCAACCTACCTACCTATCTATCTATCTATCTATCTATCTATCTATCTATCTACCTACCAACCTATCTACCTACCTACCAATCTATCTACCTACCTACCGATCTATCTACCTACCTACCGATCTATCTATCTATCTATCTATCTATCTATCTATCTATCCACCTATCTATCTATATCTATCTACCTACCAACCTATCTATCTACCTACCTACCGATCTATCTACCTATCTATCTATCTATCTATCTATCTATCTATCTATCTATCTATCTACCTACCTACCTACCTACCTATCTATCTATCTATCTATCTATCCATCTATCTACCTACCTACCTATCTATCTATCTACCTACCTACCTACCTATCTATCTATCTACCTACCTACCTATCTATCTATCTATCTACCTATCTATCTACCTATCTACCTACCTACCTAATATCTACATGGGATAATTATTCATGTCAAACAGAGTCACTCCCCAATCTTTCATTCTTGTAACTGCCAAAAACAAGAAAAACTGATGCTACAGACGCTCCACCCAGCAGTCTGTCTGTCAGCGTATCATTAAATTTATGCACGCACACACACACACACACACAAAAAAACAAACAAGTGATGTTCCCCGGCATCCCGAGCGTGACGGGGAGACGCACAGAAAACACGGCCATGTAACGAAAAAATACAAACGCACACTGTAACACAGAACGCAGAACACCCCCGTCTTATATCCCCTTCTGTAGCCGACGCCACAATCCCACCGACCTCACAGACGATAATCCAAACGCTGCCGCCTCCTCGGGGGTGGGCGCCGCCTCGCCGCCATCTCCCCCAATTTAACTCACCCCCATTCTGTCTCTCCTGACTTCCAGCCGCACCATCCTCGCAATAACAGGGAGGAGGAGCCGGGGAGGGAGGTTCGCCGCCCCTGCAGGACATGAAACCACGGGTTTCACCCCTCGTTAGAGAGCGCGAGAGGGAGAGGAGAGTCAGGGGAGGAGGAGAGGAAAATAGAGAATTGAGAGCAGATGCAAGCATGAAAAAGTGTTGAAGTGATGGGAGATGCGTGTTAATTGTTTCAAAGTGTTTACGAAGCAGGTTGGGAAGGTTAAAAGAGCAGGGCTGAGGGGATGGAATTCGGGAGGTGATGGGGGAGGGTGGCGTGAAGGATAGAAAAACGCAGCATTTGTTGTTTGTTGATATGAAAACTTAAAGCAGTCCCGATCCTCCCCTGTGCCAAGGAAAATATTTTCCCGCCGGCTACGACCAGCGGTGTGAGGTCATGGAAGGCCGGGCGGACGTGCGCTCGCCGACATGCTATGTCGTGTTTTCCCAGAGTCCTATCTGCTGTGCCACATATGAAAAGCATTCCAGTGTATGTGCGCTGCTAGATAAATACTTGGGGTCGGGGGGGTTCGTAAAAATGACCAATAATAAAATAAAAGTCCTCAGACAGCTGATAGGAGAGGTATGAGCTTTACGGCGCGCTATTGGTGCAGAAGGCATTTTTCGCTGGTCACTCCTGATTAATGCTTATAGTATGTGTTATGTAACATACAGGGGGAAAATAATGTGTGAAAGCGGCCACAGGCAAAAATCGATTCAACTGAACTTCACATTAGACATTTCTTCCACATCGTGATACGACATTTTATGTTTATATTGCTCACTATTTGTGTTCATATTGTAGGTATAATTCGTTGAATATTCCCGCTCTTTTCTTCTACCTAGATTGGAGTTCTTTACTTTATTCTTGACGATTCACAGACATTTTCCCTTGAACCGTGTGATGCAGACAAAGAAAATGTGGTTTTGTAAGGCAAAAAACATAATAATAATAACTTTGGATCTATGTGATGTTTTTATATTCATGCCCACAACTTAAATAATCATTTTTTCTTTAAAAATGTGTGGAACAATACCATTTGTACTGTTGATCTTCTGTAAATGGAGTGGTGTAACTGTAAATAAATACAACACCTGGATCCATCTCGCTCTCCTCAGAAATTCACTTAATGTAAAAAAAAACAAAAAAAAAACAGAACTGGTAGACAATCTGGTGAGACCAAACCAGAGTTCTACGAATTGCTCTACTGATCAAAAATAAGCAACAACACTGTAATATAAAAAGGCATGCATCCTCACCCACACATGATCTCCAAGAGAGAGTGCAAGAGAAATGCTGCAAGGGAACCTCTCATGAAAAACTCACGTTTTCAGTGCTTGTGCACATACATTTGGGTCTCTGATGGGTCTGCTCACACACAAACTGTGAAATAAGACAACCCAGTCAGTTTGTTGTGAGCTGTCTGTTTCATCACACATGCGATCCAAAAATTCGGATTTGCGACCCCTTCCTACGTCACATGAGGCCTCAACAGAATTAGAGCCGCCCCCCCCCCATCTCAGTATCTCCACGCACGGCTGGAGATGTGGCTCGCATTCGCCGGACCTGCTAGCCTTATGTCGAGGCTAAGAGCTAAGCATGGGAAAGAGCTAAGCATGGGAAATGCTCTGCGTTCGGCTGCACAGACCAGCACAAATCTTTTAGAAGAAAGAGGAATTCGTACCAACTGTCCGTGACAAAACTGCAGACGAGGGAAATGTAAGTATTTAAAAAATATAGTGTGTTTCTTTTGCCGTTTAGCACGAGCTAACGCTTATAGTTCACTCATATTGGCGTGGTTACACTGTAATCCCATGATCGGATCTTGGCGGCTGTCGGTGGGATCCCCACGCCTAAACTTACCATTGGCGACATAAAAAGAAAAACCCACATAAAGAGCATGGAAGAGGAGAGTGTCGAGCCGGTGCGTCTGTGCGCGCCGCCATCTTGCTCGGGTCAAGCGACACAGACTGAAACAGCGCGGCAGGATTAGTCCGGAGTTATAGGGGAAATTTAGAATGGCTAGAATGCACAATCAGAGAGTGGTATTTTCAGCAAAAAACTTCAAAGACATGTTTTGGGGACCTCAGAGATATTATTAACTTGAACCTGACCGATGCCAGATTTTTGGGTCCGATGCCCATCCCGATTTTGGAGGGTCCTAGCCCACTGATTACCGATGTTTTGACTGATATTTTGTCAACAAGTGCAACAACTGACTGAAGTCTTTCAGTCAAAGCAAAGTCCTTTACAGCTCAAAAAACATGTGGCAGAACGCAGTACCTACTTAGAGCGAGGCCATTTTAGGGTCTGCATCTGTATTAAGTCACATATATATACTATATATACATATACACATTATATATATATATATATATATATATATATATATATATTATTGTAATTTAATGATGTCAATCAATCAATACAATACTATACTGTAAATTTATTGGGTATTTCAACTACATCCCTGGGATTGGACCAGATGCTACGACCTGTGGTTCTGTAACCCCTCCCTCTCCCCTCACTCACGCCCGCTGATAACGCAGCATCGAGCGGTACTTTATTAACCACCGAGGTGTAACGCTGCATTGTGAGGTCAAATGGGAGGTGGGAGAGTCATAATAAAGCACCAACATGTGACCGTAACGCAAACATATAGAACCTGAGATCCACCGATCGATCGGCCGGTGACCGGAATTGGTCGGTTTTCAACGAACGATCAGTGTCAGATATATTTTCTGATTCTGTGCCGGTCAAATTTTACAGCCCGATACTGTGCTCAGGTACTGTACTCGTAAATATGCTCTGATACTCCAACCCGATACCAACGTAAAGTAACGTGGCTGGGCAGGTGACGCTCAAAAAAAGAGAGCGAAAGAAAGAAAATGTCAGCTGTTTGGAGGTGCTTCAAGGTAAACGAGGAAGATTACATCAGTTATTTAATTTATTGCCTGACACTATTCTAACACTGTGCAGATTGCGTATCTATCACTGTCACAGCCCTGCTCCGCTGTCGATGAAAAGTTTGACTCTTTTGAGACTCGGTTCTTGACGAGTCACTCAGTGAAACGATCGTTCGATTTGATTCACTTGGTTAAATACACAGCACAAAGTGAGAAGAGTCGGCCATTTATTTAATTATTATCATTTTTTTGTAATGATTGCAATTTATTTGCAAAGTACCATATAAATATAATATAAAAGTATATTTGCACTAAGAGTGATAGAGACTTAGGTTTGAAGTTTGAACTGGACATTTCCACGTTAGTTATATGTTGGGTCCTACTAAAACTCAGTGAGAGTTACAGGTTGAATTATACTGAAACTTGGTGAGAGTATATTGTATTTTATTGTAACTCAGTGAGTGTTTCATGTTCTATTGTTGTTCCATAGTGAATTATGAACAATAATATCAGCAATCTCACTTTTGTGCTACCTGAAAATTGCAGCGGTAGTCTGTATGTGCAGCCTTCCCATCACGTGAGCGTGATCAGATCACAGGATGCATTTGTCATCGACGTACAGCAGATCGGAAATCGGAATCTGCAGTTCAGACTGAAAAAAAAAATCAGAAATAGGAATCGGCCAAGAAAACTGCAATCAGTGCGTCTCTAGTCAGTAAACATGTTCAGAATCTTAACGAGATGACGCATTTCAAGGTATATCTACATGAGATTAATTTGTGTATTGCATATAGTTACCCGTAGGAGCTTGCATACGATGTGATGAGCATCCTTACGAGAATAACTGATGGAGTCATTTAGCTGCAGTAACTCAAACGCCACGGAGACTCCCTGTTCCACTGTTGTGGTACGCAAATTATTTTTCCAAGGTTGGCAGTTTCTGATACTGCAGCAACGTACTGAACTATACACGCTATAATAAAAACTTCTCCCTGCATATGACCAACCTATTTATTGTTATAATGTGAAATCGGCCATACAGTCAGTCACCTCTTCAAGTCTTCCATCTTCCACTGCTATGTGGCCTCACAGCGTGTGGCCGCTAGCTCGCGTTAGCATGTACGTGTAGGAGTTGTGAAATGAGGCGGAGAAGCGGTTGTCCGTGATAACAGTCATTATCAACAGACAGCGGTTATTATTCAGAAATAACTAAACCGCTGATTGCCGCCATTGACCAACCAGACTCCAGTATCCCACAGAGCCGTGGCATAAACAATATTAATCCTTAATCCCGGCTAGTTTTCCAGCTGTTCATCCGTCTCTCTCTCTCTCCTAATGAGCGCGGAAGACGTTGTGCCCGGCGCAAACCCCTTCCCCAGCTCAACGCCACCCAGCTCCGGCTTTGAAGTTCTCTGTTTTCCGTCTCCCTTATACTTTCCGTTTCCCTCTCACCTCGTTAACCGACTCCCACTTCTTTAATCATCGGCTTGTTTCAGCTTCACCCACGGGCAATAATGGGGGAAAGGAAATCTGGAAATAACACCTCTCCGGTACGGCGTGAAATATGATAATGATGGCGGGGTGGGGTGGTTTCCTCGGAGGGGAAAATGGATTTCCCGCTCGGCCGTCGCCACGCCGTCGTCCATCACTCCCGTAGCTCGCCGAGCCGGACGCGCGCCGCTTCCATTTGGCCACATCCCCCCTTTTTTTTTAAATGATTCAAATTCGCTTTTTCACGTGATTGATCAGTCTTTCAATACGGAACAGGTCTCAAAGGTTAGCGGGGGAGGGGCAGAGGTAAGATAAGACTTTAAGACTTTAATAATCCCTGTGAGAAAATTCTGCTCTTACAGCAGCAAACCCCCCCCCCCCAAAAAAAAAACCCAGTGCAAGGGATAAGCAGTTCGATTAAATAAAAATAACAGTATGTCTCTCTCAACTAAGTTAACACGGAGTAGCAGTATGCTAACTAGTGCTAACTAGTGAACCAAATGTGGGCAGATGGCAGCTACGCTAAAGTATAGCACATAACTATATAATAGTTATGTGCTATATGTGCTGGGCAGGACAGGAACTCCGCAGCTGCAGGGCTTAATGAGCTGTGGCGTCCACCCAGTTCAACCTCATGGGGGGGGATGGTTTATTTAGTATTTACTTCAACAATAACCTCTTTTTAAAGATGGGTGTATCGTATTTACTTTGCGCTCATTCAAACATGTGCACTTGTGTCCTGTTGTCCCTTGTTTAATAATATAAAGAGTTAAATCATATTTCTTTCGCACCTCTTGTGTCTTTTTGGTTTGGCCATGTCCCTATATACTATACAGCAGACCTGGGCATCCTACGGCCCGCGGGCCCAATCCGGCCCTGTCCGGCCCGCGTGAGGTCAATCGTAAATCAGAACATTAAATGAAAAAGTATTTCTGCTGTGCGCGCAATACAACCGTGTTGCTTTTATTTTGAAAAGCGCGCCGTTTTAAATTTTTTTATTTACGTAAGCATGCCTGGGTGAACAGCTGCAAGTGCTGCTGGCCAGCTAGCCCTCAAAATGTCAGCTCACGCCAAAAAAAGAAAAGTTGATATTGAATGCCGCATGGCGACATGGACGGCGAAATATTTATTTATAGAAGTCAAAGGTAAAGCTGAGTTTGCGCTACACAGGTCGCTGCGTTCGAGGATTACAGCTTGAACTTGAACTTGTCTGATCTAGAGCGAGCAAGGGAGTCGGAGGCTTTGCAAGCTGAGCTGCAAAACCAACCAGGACTTTTTTTACTAAACTTTGCACATCCAGAGATGCAGCTGTCAAGACAAGTTATGTCATATCCCACAAAATCGCGAGAAAAGGTGCGTTTTCTGACGGAGCGTTTGTTAAGGAGCGTTTGTTGGACTCTGCCGCGCTAATATGCCGGAGAAAAAGGGAGCGTTTGAGAACGTGCCCCTCTCCCGACGCACTGTCACCGGGAGGGCTGAGGACATTGCGGGAAACCCGGAGCTTCAGCTGAAGAACAGAGCGCTCAGCGTTGGTAATTTCTCCCTGGCTTTGGATGAGAGCTGCGATGTAGGTGACACTGCCCAGCTCCTCATCTTCTTACCTGGGATAACCACAGACTTTAAAATCACGGAGGAGCTGGCAGCCATGCAGTCAATGAAAGGGACGACAACTGGGAGGGATTTGTTCACGGAGGTAAATGCACGTTTGGACAAGTTGGGACTGAAATGGGACAAGCTGGCAGGTGTGACAACGGATGGTTGTCCAAATCTGACGGGGGAAAATGTTGGACTTTTGAAGAGGATGCAGGATAAAGTGACAGAAATGAACCCTGAGCAGATGTTGATATTTTTGCATTGTAGCATACGTCAGGAAGTGTTGTGTAAGTCGGTGTTAAAAATGAACCATGTTGTTGATGTTGTAACTAAAATAGTTAACTCCATCAGGGCAAGAGCATTGAATCACAGACAGTTTTTTGCACTTTTGGAGGAAAGTAAGACTGGACATGGTGAGATGAGCTACGACAGCTGTCGGATGGCTCAGCCTGGGCAAAGTGTTGAAAAGTGTCGGTGACCTGAGAGAAGAGATTCACGAGTTCTGTGCAAAGAAAGGAAACGCCATCCCACAGCTTCAGATGCAGACTGGATGGCAGACCTGGGTTTCGCTGTAGATGTGACTGCACTAATGAATTAACTAAATGTCAAACTGCAATGCAAGGGCCTTTTTGTGCATGAAATGTACAGCGCGGCGAAGGCTTTCATGAGGAAGTTGCAGCTTCTCTCGAGCCAAATGGAGGACAACATTCTCACCCACTTGCCAACACTGAAGGAAGCCACACCATCAGCTGATCACCTCCACAGGTACTCATCC
Source organism: Zeus faber (assembly GCF_960531495.2). Lineage (NCBI taxonomy): Eukaryota > Metazoa > Chordata > Actinopteri > Zeiformes > Zeidae > Zeus > Zeus faber. The sequence continues at coordinate 17,529,054 of NC_137193.1, forward strand.
ATGTTGGAAGCACTGCACGGTGAGTTTTCGAGGCCGTTTCAAGACTTTAAAACAGTTGAGAGTGAAAGGCACATGGTTTCATCTCCCTTCACCTGCAGTGTGGATCATGCACCCAGTGATGTTCAGATGGAACTCATTGACCTGCAGTCTGACACATATCTGGCGGAGCACTTTAGATCAGTCTCACTGCTTGATTTTTACTCTTCCCTCAAAGAGGAGAACTTTCCACACGTCAGGAGGCATGCTCAGAAGATTCACAGACCTACGTATGTGAACAGACATTCTCAGTGATGAAGTTCAACAAATCCAGATACAGATCCTCTGTCACTGATGATCACCTCTCAGCTGTCCTTGGCATGTCCACCTCAGACATCCAGCCAGATTTCAAATGCACTTGTTGAAGCCCAAGACCGACTGGAAACATCAAAACATTAAAAGCACCTATTGCTTTTTGTATCAAGTTGACCAACTGCTTATCTTTAACATACTGCAAAACACTTTTTCAGGATTTGTGAAGATTAACAAGTTAAAAATAAAATGAAACACGGATGTCATGACTTTTTTTGTTTTTACTGTTTATTACTTCGATAGGAGTATTTTCCTATTTGACCTACACCACAATTTCATATATTTATGTAAATATTCACAGAATATCCTTATTCTTATGATTACCAGGAGCAGCTAATCAAAATATATAATTTACTGCTTTTTACAATGGGAGAAAATTTCAAGTTCAAGTTATTGTTGCTTCCAACACAGCTCAGGTTTCTCATGTGGCCCCTTGTAAAAATGAATTGCCCACCCCTGCTATACAGTATGTTCCCTCTTATTTAATTTGGTCAGGTATGTTTGGTGTGTCCATTTGTCCTTATGTTAACCCCTGTTTATGTTCTTTTGCTCGTTTGATCATATTTTAGTTAATTAAAAAATATCTAAAAGGTTATAGTATATAGTATAGTATACAGTATACAGAACATAGTATAGTATATAGTATATAGCATATAGTATAGTATAGTATATAATATAGTATATAGTATAGTATATAGCAGGGGTGCCCACACTTTTTCGGCTTGCGAGCTACTTTTAAAATGACCAGGTCAAAATGATCTACCTGCATTAAAAAATGCTACATATATTTATTTATATATATACTGAGTATACTTTATATATACAATATATATTGGCATACCTTGCATCACTGCATGAACCCTCACCGCACAATACAATAAAATACATTTATGGTCACTACCTTACTCTGATGACTTGCACTGAATGGAGTTGGCCAGGGTTGGACAGTAGTCCGGACAGTAGCTGCTGGTAGCCAGCCTCAGGCAGGCTTCCAAATGATCCTCCGTCATGGTGGAATGGTATTTGGACTTAATAATCTTCATGTGGGAAAGGCTGACTCGCATAAATAAATAGAGCCAAATAATGAAGTCAAGGAGGGAGTGCATTTCCTCATGTTTGGGTACTTTACCTCCATGAGTAAGTTCCAAAACTGTCCATGAGCCCTGGACTTCAGCTCAATGTCAGCCTGTAGTGTCAACATCTCATCCTCCACTGCAGACCAGTTCAGGTGAAACAGTGTCGGAGTGAATCAACCTCAACATCTTCCCTAAATGGGAAGCACATTAATGTAGCGACTGGCTGGAGTAAAGCAAAGTCTTGAAACCGTTTGTCAAAGTCTGACAGACAGTTTTCAATCTGCTCTGTGTACCGCACACTGTCAAGTTGCGCACATGCCTTCCCTTGGGTCTCCAGCTCTGATGCGAGGTTTTGAAAGTTCACCAAATCATGGCGCTGCAGCTTTGAGGACAGAAGTTGCATTTTTGGTTCGAAAGCATTAACTGAACTGATCGTGTTGACAGCGGTTTTGTCTTTTCCTTGCAGCTCTGAGTTTAGCTCTTTCAACATGTTGGTCAGATCGCTTAAAAAAAAAAAAGAAAACGTTTTTGAATGGCGCGCAATCTACCTGCGCTACCTTTGCGATCTACTGGTCCATCGCGATCGACGTATTGGGCACCCCTGGTATATAGTATATAGCATATAGTATAGTATATAGTATAAAGCATATAGTATATAGCATATAGTATATAGTATATAGCATATAGTGTAGTCTGTAGTGTAGTTTATAGTATATAGCATGTAGTATAGTATATAGTATATAGAATATAGTATGTTATATAGTATAGAATATAGTATGTAATATCTAGCCTCAGTGTAATGCAATAATGTCGAATGGGCATCACAGCAGCATTATAGCATTATGGCATTCCAGTGATAGTGATAATGTAGTTGAGTTTATAGTAAAGTACATATTATAATGTCCACAGTATAAACAGGTGTATTCAATGTCAAAGAAATAGTGTAAACAAGTTCAAGAAAAGGTCACTTTCTGCCACGAAGACGGGGGGAGGGTGAGAAATAAAATGTCACCGTCTCCCCCCACCGCCGCCCCCCTCCCCCTAAAAAATGATGAAGTAGACAAGGAGAATGACCTGAGCGAGCAGGTAGCATCCGTCACACATCACCTCACCCTGCGGGTACGAGGTCGGAGAGACAGCGGTACTGCGAGGCAAGGAAGATGGTTGGATGGATGGATGGATGGATGGACGGATGGAGCGATGGATGGACGGATGGATGGATGGGTAAAAACATAGGGAGCCAGAGGGGAGGCCCTTTCCTGACAGGGAAAAATAATTTTCAGAAAGATTGACGTCGCCTTCAGAGAGCCGAGTTATTGAGAAAAAAAAAGAAAAAAATGAAAACAAACCCCAGATTAACCATCAATTGAATGGAGGTTTCTCTATACAGTATGTAGATGAATTATATGCCATTGGTTTCTGATAAGAGGTTGTGAAATCCATCTAAAATGAAGCATTCTCTCTCTAAACAATTTGCAAACCAAAACCTAACCTAATTGGCATCATTTATGGATCGTGGCCTTTGCAAAAATGCTCGATTCATGGTTTTCTTTATATCTTAAGACAACGAGTGACATAACACTCCATTCATTAGAACCACTTTATTATTATTCCAACAAAAGATATTATCAGCATTCAAGGCCTGAGAATGAATGAGCGAGCCGGAAATCTCCAAAAACCTCCCCAAATCGTCTCAGTCACCTCTCGATGGCACTGTAATTCACTAAAAACAGAATAATAATTCACTCGCTTTCAGCTGTCTAGAGGCATCAGTAAGACACTAAATCAATTTGACGAGGAAAAAAAAAAAAAAAAAAAAAAAAAAAGACAGAAGTCGACGAAACCCCAAATCTCCGAAAATGGATTCAGACGTGATGACAAAATGGGGCATGTGCTGTCGTTCTTAAACACTTAAACACAGAGTGGAGGGATGTAAAAAGACACAAAACAGCCACTGTGTAATTCTGACTGTGGGAGATATGCATATACACACAAACACGCACACACACACACACACATACTAAGCCACAACCACAACCACTATGATTTATATCCATACTACTGTACGTCCAAGGTCTTGCAAAATGCAAACACAACCATAGAAGAAGACATTATAAGACACAGGCACATTCCTCTCTACCCGCTAGACCAGGGTTTCTGGGGTCCGGGAACCCTTCAGGGGGCCTTCAAGAGGTTCCAGGGGGTCCCCAGTAAAGACATTCTCCGCATTAGAGAATGTACAATAAAGATGTTTTTGATTACAGTCTGTCCAGTCTCATGAATCCTCCCTGATCTCCCAGTATTTATTTATATATGTCTTCATGTTTTATTTTCAGCTGGTCATTTCCTCATGCCATGTCACTCACCCCCATGTCATTTCAGATCCGCCCACTCCCTTTTGCTTTGCTGTCACTGCCTTCCCTTCACCTGGTTTCCCCCGTCTGCAGCTCATTTCCTTGTTGGCCCCTCAGTATAAATACCAGTCCACTTCCCTTTGTTCTCTGCCAGATTTTCTCTTGCATTACGCTGAGCTGCCCCGCACGACTAACTGTTTCCTGTACCTTCCATCCGAACTTCTGCCTGATTCCCTGGAGTCTGATTCTCTGCCTGTTTCCCTGGACTCTGAACCTCTGCCTGATTCCCTGGAGTCTGATTCTCTGCCTGTTTCCCTGGACTCTGAACCTCTGCCTGATTCCCTGGAGTCTGATTCTCTGCCTGTTTCCCTGGACTCTGAACCTCTGCCTGATTCCCTGGAGTCTGATTCTCTGCCTGTTTCCCTGGACTCTGAACCTCTGCCTGATTCCCTGGAGTCTGATTCACTGCCTGTTTCCCTGGACTCTGAACCTCCGACTGATGTCCTGGTTTTCACCCCTGCCTGTTTCTTTGGAGTAAACCTTGTGGAATTTGACTTCTTACCAGATTGTTTGTTTGTGTCGTGCTTATGGATTCACATTGGGGTTGGGCGATATCTCAAAACTTTCCTATAGGCAACCGTCAGCCCAACAACCGGTGATGTCGATTCATTTCCCCCCCGATATGGACGCCCCGATGCGCCTCTCCATGTGCTCCTGTCTCTCTCTCCCTCTACAATTGTATACAGGATTGCTTTGCTTTTAAACCAGACACAACCGTCAAGCCAAGGGATGTAAAATAAGTCATTTGAGAAAATAATTTTAAAGAGGTAATTTGCCGTCTTTGCAAACACGGCCCCAGGACGGAGCACCGCGTCTCAACAGCCGTGGCTCCGAGGTTTGGTCAAAACAATCGCTTAATTAGGCGTTTTAAAAGCAAAGCAAAATAAAAGGATCAGATCATGTAATTAGGCTCGAGAAAGCCCGTACCGGTCTGCGTCTCTGCTCCCTAAAGAAGGCGGCGGCGGAGGCGGCGGTGGCGGCTCCCCCACCCCCCGGTAAACAGGTGTGTGTGTTGAACAAAAGAGAGAAAGAGCCCATTTCAGAATGACCTGGAAACAGGGTTCACGGTGATTTATTTATTTTTGTGGATTTTTCCAGACCGGGAGATGAGCACC
>NC_137193.1:17539006-17634006 GCF_960531495.2 Zeus faber
ATGCGACAGTTTCCCCTACGATGGCGAGCGAAAACCATGGAAACCTCAAAATGTCAACTCCACTCTCCAACTCTGCTCCAACAACTACTTCCATCCCGTCGGACTGATAGGAAGCGCTTCATTCTGAGGGTCGCCGAGCCGCCATCCCGTCCTCTTGCATTCATGGAGAGTGTTTAGCCCCGTTTACAGGACTACGAGGAGATGGGAGAGAGAGCAGATGGTCAGAGGCCTCAGAGTACAGATGGCCAGAGATGAACTCTGCATGGGACTGTTTGAGGCCAGTGTGAGAGAGAGAGGGAGAGAGAGAGAGAGAGAGAGAGAGAGAGAGAGAGAGAGAAAGAGAGAGAGAAAGAGATCTAAATACAGAGATTATGAATGATCCCGAGAGAGAGAATTGAATTGAAAGGTAGCGGGAAAAACAAGGAAAAAAGATCAGGATTCTGTGACTTAATCAGGAGGAAAGACCTAACTGACCTGGGGGCAAGGCCACTTTCTTTCATCAGGATTATAAAACGCTAAATGGGCCCTGGTAGCACATATGTTGGAACAGGTCCACACGGGAAGACGGGGGGAGGCGGAAAATGCTTGTTGCGCTTGATGACCGTGAAACGAGTCCAGTTCAAACACAGAAATCCACCGTGTCATTTGGATTGACATCTCCCATCAGTACCAGTACATTCTATCTCACTATCTCGCTCTTCTGGGCCATTCTCTTCGCGTGGCTTTTTCCCCGGAAATCATAATTAAAATTTGCTTTTCTTGTCTTTATCTGGTTCATTTGTTCTGGATCGCCACTTTTTTTTTTTTTTTTAATCACCATGGAAAAGTAATTAATTTGCCAAGAATAGAGAGACAGGAAGTCCAGGAAACATAAGAAGCAAATACGTTTACGCTTAAAAGGGGTGAGACGATCCTCTAAGGCCATTGAAGCAATCAGATTGCTTCTGGTTTAAAAAGTTGAAACAATGTTTTGTATGCAGGCTTCAAGTTCCGCATTTTCTCTCCAAAATACCGGGATGGACAAAAAAACCCGATCTTTTCTCGGTATGCTTTTCTACAATAAACCTGAGTCGTTTATACAAATAAAATGACTGGGCCGAAAGCGCGAAGTGGACGCTGAGTCAGAGGCAGCCACATGCCGAAAGCCATCCCAACATAGCACGCTGAAACATTTACTGTCTATACAACATTGATCAGGCCACAGGCATTTCATTCAAAGCCCAAATAAAACGGCCCCTGGGTTTCCCACACCGCCAGCGAGATGAAGAGTTACCGCAGAACCCAACATTTCCTTTCTAGTCCTGGTAACAAGGCCAGCCATGGGCCACAGGGCACATAGATTCAAGGTTCCAAACTTTCTTCCTACGACTCCCACACAATATTTGAGCAATAAAATGACACCCGAAAAATGGTCCTTGGCTCTAAAATTACATAGAATAAAGGAGAGGCTTGTTTATCTGCTCTGAACTTTTGTGAAAAAAAAAAATCGTACAAAAGATAGGCCATTGCAGGATTACAGACCCCTACGTTCTCAAGGACTCTAGTTGTCCAATTCCCGCGGCGCTAACGTAAGCAGGACGTTGTTTGTTCAGCCCAGCTAGAAGCGTCCCTTCCTTGTTTTCCACGTAACCTTCCCTCATTTCGTGCCTCATTTTCTGAGGCTTCTACGATCAAGGGAAGAAAGGGAGAGACAGTGATGGAGGGAGAGGGGAAGGAAGAGAGAGGACGCGTGAATGAGAGCGGCGTGTGGCAGGGTGTCGGCCACACATGTCACAAGCACAACAGGACGCCTGATTCACCAGCAGGATTACACTTTAATCAATCCGGAGCGCCGGTCCCAGTCCGCCGCCGCCGCCGTGATAATCCCGTCCAAGGAGAGGCTCACTTCATGCTTGTCAGCTCATCCACTGTCGCCGCGTCTCGCAGGATCGGTCGGTCGGTCGGTCGAAAGTCGAGTCGGGGGCGGGGGTTCGATGAAAAGCGGTAAAAGCCAGTAGAAGACCAGCGATGAATTTGCCCGTGACTCAATCAATTTCAAGATGCTACGAGTGGGCTTTTCACAGGAAAAGCTGCAGGTTGTGATGACGCATTCAAATGTACGGCCGGGAGGATGAGGAACAGAACTTGTTCTTAATGACAAACAGACGACACTGGGGAGAGATTGCTTCCACCTGAATTCAGCTTAATACTATCACATTATACAGCCATCAATGTGGATGATATTTTGCCCAATAGAAACTGTTTGCCTATTATGCTCATGTCGTTTTCGGTCGGCAGTACGATATATCTATATAATTTCAATATCTTGCAATGAGACTAGATATCGACTGGGGTTTTGGCTATCATAATATTGCAATATAGTCAGATGTTGTCTTTAAGGCTGGATTACAGAAAATGAATGCAAGTCTCTGATCTCTATAGACTATTTTGCTGTCAATGCCCCTCTACCTGCTTGGTCATAATATCCCCATTAATAATGATTGTTTTTAATATTTGTCAAAAAAATATTGTGACATTTGATTTTGATTTGATCCCTCAGCCCTAGTCGGACCTAGGCCCGACATGCATGGGTAAATTTCACCAACCACCACCCGCATGATGAAACTTCTTTGTATCCAGATGTGCATTACAGTACATGTAGGAACTCATATGACATGTACACTGCGAGATGTCAGAACACAATCCAAGATATGGAAAAAGAGAAGCAGTTCAGTCACGTGCACCCAGACAAAAATATACGTATATGTGCCACACACAGACACACACACACACACCCACACCCACACACACACACACACACACACACACACACACACCCAAACACACAAGGGGTGAAGAGGGGGGTGGAGGGAGACAGAGAGGCAGGTTTTTTTAAAGAGTCAAGTCATGGAGGTCAAATAGGCCGCCGCGTAGCAGCGCGCGAGATGAAAATAAGCTTACGAGCCGGAACATCACCACTAACTTTATTTACAAACCTCTTCCAATCCTTTTGGTACTACAGAGGTGTGTGTGTGTGTGTGTGTGAGTGTGTGTGTGTGACTGTGTAAGAGAGAGAGCGAGCGAGTGGGGTTTAGAACAACACCATAACAAACCAACTACAATTATCGTACCGTATCCAATCCGTGCAGTTTAAACACCATGGACTACATAACATTGGGACAAGATCCAAATGGACGTGGCCAACACCATCTGCCCGACCCCTTTGGCCCGTGGGGTTCCTTACTTTTATGCAAGTTATTACTGTCTTTATGCCAAGCTGGCATGGTTCTAAGCAAAACGGTTTGGGGATAAATCTGGGATTCTGGGATGGAGCCAAACTGTTGGGTCTCGTACAGAGACACTGGAAGCGGCTTAGGCAGTCACTAGACAATGGCTATAATCAGCGGAGTCACCACACAATGAACAAAGCATTAGTGGGTCAATGAAGTTAGTACTGTATGTAGCAGTGCGTGTGTGTGTGTGTGTGTGTGTGTCTGTGTGTGTGTTTGTCTGCTTGTGTCCTAGGCAGACAATGTGTATGTAGACAGAAGCAATCAACAGGGAAGCAAAAATTAGGTATTTCGTACACGTGTCCAATAACACTTCTAAATCTATTAGTATCGGGGGGCAGGGCTTTTTGTCTACCCTTCTATATTACAACAATGAACATACGAGTGGAGTTAAGAGCTGGCAGAGATTGAGGATCACCACCGCTCCCAATTAACGCCTGCATCTGCCTTCACATAACTGTCCCCATGCGACGACTGGTTGTAGTGGTGAACTATGGCGTCCCGTAGGAGAATGGAATCCTCTATAAAATTTTGAAGCGCCCAGGCAGTCTGCCATGAAAAGCCTCTTTTACTGTCTGGGCGGGAGGGACACTGCGCTTTTGTAATGTGGGACATAAAAGCTGCATCGCCTAATATATTCGGTGTCAGACCTCTGCGATCAGGTAGTTTGTTGTTTCTCGACAATGTCGACACGAGCCATCTCTCGTCCGAGCTCATCGCAAGATTTGGGGCCTGATTTATTGTTTGCCCTCCCATAGCCGCCCCGCTCTCCCTCTGGGCTGTGACGGTGATGTTTGATGGATGAGGCGGGGGCGTTTGATTTAGTGGTAGTGGCAGAATTGAACACAGTGGAGCTTTAAGGAAACTGCTCAAATGGGGGAGGCCCGGACGAGCGCCTGGTCGGAGCAGCGATGAAGGCGAGGTAATACGAAGAGACTGCAACCCTACAACCACTCACAGCAACGTCTTTCCTTCCTGTTCAATGCCTCCCTTCTCCACCTTGCCACCCTCCCCCCACTGCCCCCATTCACTCCCTCATCCCTCCATCCTGCCCCCTCTCTCTATCTCTCTCTCTCTTTCTATCTGATCAGCTGTTTTTGGAGAAGGCGCACAGTGTTCCGGGAGCTCGCTGCTGACTGATGGAAATTTCCGATTGGGGCAAGCAAGGCAGACGGTCGGAGAAGATAGAAATCTGGGGGGAAGATGCTGAAATTTCGTTTCTGACATTAATGCAGGTTTTTGGGTTTTTTTCCCTCCCCTCATTCTCCCTTTCCCTCCCCCCTCCACCTCTCGCTGACACGAGAGACGAGATGAAAGGCAGCCGTGAATGATATGGAGGCTTTTGGAGCCACACTCACTCCAGGTCTGTTTTGTCTGCACCTTCTGTCAGGACTTTCTTCTACAAAATTCCTCCATCGATCCTCCATCCATCTATAGCTCTCTTTAATCCCCCTTCTCCTCTTCCTCCCACATTGAAATCTAGCACCATGGCTACATACAGTACTCTGTCTGTTCCTTTCACTTATACGTAGATCCCTGTCTTTGTATCTGTGTGGACACTCCATCCTCTATCTCTCCCTCTCTGTCTCCATCGTTCTCTCATCACTCCCCCATCCTCTCGGTGCGACCCAGCATACAGTAAACAGCGTGTGGGATCCGATCTATCTCCTGGAATCCTGGAATCTAGATGAAATGCATGTGTCTGAATAGGAAGCGGGGCTATACCTGTTATCTGATTGGCTGGTGGGGAGGGCTGTCGATGGAGTTAGTTACCAGGGAGAACAAGGGGGCCAAGCAGAGAACAAGGAGATAATGGTGCTGTGTCAGCAAATTCTGCACCCGTGGGGGCTCACTTCAAGGCAGGGGATAAAAGGGTGAGGTATAATGCAAATAGTTTAAAGGTTTCGTTCAAGTTTTTCTTTTGCATGTATTCAACCAGGGCCTGGGAAGATATATTAATTCTAGTGAATCCCCCCAATGATGAAGTCAAAAGGGGTATTTCAAAGGAAAGCTAAGCTGATTTATTTGACAGGCAAAGGCATCACTGGTTAAATTCCCAAAAGAAAATGCAGTGGAAAAAATGCACAAGTTCATTGCCAAATATATCTTTGTGTTCTTTTCTGCTTTCTTTCCATGCCACTGATATAAAACACAGACTCATTCGACAGTCTGTTACTGTTTCCAGCAATCGATCGGCCTCTGTGCATGCACCGTCACAAATCTACTATACTGCATGAACAGTAGAGATCATTCACAGTGGTTGGTCTCCAGGCTGATTGCAATCTACATCTAAGCAATATGGCTAATGCTTAATGCATTGTTTGCTTGATAAAACAAAGATACTGCATCATTTCAATGGGAAAAGCACCATGTCTAATGAGGGGGAATTGTGGAGCAGCAATTTCATTAAATATGGGCAATTAGGACTATCAACTGTTCCCTTCTGTGGGAAACATTTCATATTTTATCCTTAGTCATTTATTTTTCTATCCATTCATTAATGTATTTATTAATTATTTATAATTTCCACATTTACGTTCCTGTATTTCTACATACATATGCATCTCCTTGTCAATATGCTAATGAGGGGGCTGGCGATGGAAGTATGTCACTGTGCCATAGATGTGTCCTCGTGCTTTGAGTGATTACATATAGTATTGGGTTCTAAATCAAAATACGAAGAAATAAGAAAAACACAACTCCTTAAAATGCTGGCGATTGAGGGTTATTTACCAAGGTAACTTAGACATGCAATCATGAAATAAAGACAAACAGACATCTCCCCCACCTGCAGCCCCAGATGTGCGCATAGTCCACCTGCAAACAAGCACAAAGGATGCAAACTTTGCCACAAGGAGCAAGGCTTGCACACACACAAACACAAACACGTGCACTCACACACGTAGTGGTTTGCGGGACGGCAGCAGACAGAGTTCAGGGCTCATTAAATCTTGGTCAGGCTGCGTCTCCTCTGAGAATTACCCAAGCACAGACACCCAGGCACGCACACATATTGTACCTACACACATAAATGTGTTTGTGCGTATATGCCTGTTTGTGTGTATGGGGCCTAGAAGCAGAACTGAGGCATGGCGGAGTCCCGCGGAGATAGAAAACACCTGTGACAGAGGTTTTCTCTGGCGTGTGGGTGGGAGTGAGTTATACCAGCGTTGCATACCTGCACCTTAATTTAATCTTTTCTACCTGGCATGATTCTCAAGCGAACTTTTGCACACAACACACACATGCGCACATGCGCACACACACACACACACACACAAAGATAAACTGATATACTGCAGCGAGGCCTTCATCTGTTGATCTGCATTCCTGAACTCCGTACAAACCATTACCTCTGTCTATCTTACCACGGCTACAAAAAGATGGGAACGACATCAAATGGCTTATCCCAGTCCCACACACACACACACACACACACACACACACACACACACACACACACACACACACACACACACACACACACACACACACACACACACACACACACACACACACACACAAACACACACACACAGAAAGGCGCACGCACTCAGGGACTTTTTAGTTACCTCCAACATATAAACAAAAATCTCCCCATTCCCCTGTTATTGTCTTTGCCTTCCTTTACCTCCTCCCAAACTCTCTGGTTTCATCTCCCCCTCTTTCTCTACCTCCACTGGAATGATCGACCTCTTCTCTACCTTTTCGAATGATCTCTGATGATCTTTGAAGAACTGGTTTGAACTTTTCGGTACATTTGGCTCCTTGCCGATACAAGTGAGAATGGGTTTTTTGAGTGAGATTAGTGAGTTAGTGATTTTAAAGAAGCATGAACTGATGGATTCACAGCTGTGTTTACACCAAATTGGATAGAAAGGGACAGAACCTTTTCCCTGCCTGGGATGTTATGTTGGTGTCGCCTTTTTCCCATCAGAGCATTTTGGAGTAAACACAGCATCGTACCCAAAACCCGATACAGGTACCCGTGCCTTGAACTCTACACCCTAAACATACTCATCACTCTCAGCCACGGCAGAAGTGTTTACAGGGCAGAGAGCGAGATAAAAAGCAAGAGAGAAGAGAGAGATAGAGAGAGAGAGAGAGACACAGAGAGAGAGACAGAGAGAGAGAGAGAGAGAGAGACAGAGAGAGAGAGAGATAGTGAGAGAGAGAAGGCGTAGGACACAGAAGGGCATGGGCAGAATGGAATGGGAGGCAGACAGCGGTGAATCTGAGGTTCACTCTAGTTTGCAGATGGGAGTCATGCAACTTTTATTAGCTGGGCTGGGTGTCACAGAGAGAGAGAGAGAGAGAGAGAGGGAGAGAGAGAGAGAGGTGTGTATGTCTGGGCGGTCCTGGAAAGGCTGTTAGAGGGTAGATTATGACATCTGTTTACACCTGGATGTAAGAGCTTACGATTCTTAAATAAAAATCCTGTGACTTTATGTTAAACCCATTGAAAATCCATGACTATCTGCACATCAACTGTACGCATCAACTTGCTCTTCTGACTCGCACCAGCCCATGGCGAGCCATCCAAACAGCAGACCGTATTGAACTGAATGCACAACAAATCCACAGGGACGGAACCCCCCTCAAGAACAGCCCACGATTAAAACATTATCATTCAGTCCCTGAATATATTTGGAGAGGAATAAATGCTTCTATACTTAGATCTGCACATGTAATAGGAGGGGGCGAGTGGGACGGGAACAAGCAGAAAATGCAGAGTGCAGGGTGAGCCAGTGAGCAGTCCAGCAAGGATCCTCATGATGTTTTGGACCTCAGCCCAATTAACCCCTCTCCTGTTTGTCTAATTAACCTGTTATCTCTCTTATCTACGATCCAGTCGATGCCCATCGACCGCAGACAGGGGGAACGCACATCCTTATGCCGGCAAGAAAAACATAGCCTCAATTAAGGAAAGGGCAATTAGCATCCAGAATGCGAAAGCTTATCCCCGCAGGGGGAGTGTTAATACTCAGAGGCTTTGTGCTTCGGGGCTAACTGTTATTTTACTGCTTTTAGCCTGCGCTGGCTTGTTTACTACAGCATGTTTCTGCTAAATAAATACACGACACCCTCACTTCATCTTTCCCGGTAAACTGGGGATATTTTCGCAGGCTACAAAGGACTGATCCAATTTAAAAAAAAAACAAGTCAGAGACACATATGGACTGACTCAATGACTGGAATGAATGCTGGAAGACCTTCTGGGAGACATACTGGGAGACCTTCTAGGAGACCTTATGGAGGACAATTGTCTCCACTCCTGTAGGATCAACGAGGTGAGGACATTTTTCCTCTGGATTTTACCCATCCTAACTATCTAGGAGCAGTGGGCAGCCATAGAACAGCTGCCCATGGACTAACTCCAGCTCTTGGTCCATGCCTTGGTCAAGGGCATCGGGAGGAGTGTTTAACCTGAACCAAGAACCTTCTTGCTGTGAGGCGACAGTGCTAACCGCTGGAGGAAGTGCTTCCAAACCGGCCAAAACGTATTCATCCACAGATTGTATTCGATAACTCAGGGCCCTCATTGTCAAATGAAGTCAGCCCTGACCCCAGTGGACTGGTACCCAACTTAGAGTTCGTAAAACCGCTGTCATCCCTGTGACAAATACAGTCCCCTGCATTCTCACATAGTTGTGGTCTATCCACAGACTCTGCCTCTGTTGCTCACCCTGCTTCCAACAGCAATAGGATGCAATTGAAATAGAAAGCCACAGACACAGGATGTGTCAGTATGTGTGTGTGCGTTTCACCTCCTCTGCTTCGCATATTCAAAACAAACCCTTTGTCCCAAGAGGACTTTCAACACTTTTAGCACATCTTTGTACATCCTGTATGCATCGTAGAGATGCATAAAAATTGGAAAAAATAGAATCTCTAACACAAACACATGTCTAAACAAATGGACACACTAACTCTCTCACATAAACTCAAACCCACACACACACTCAAAAAGTCAAGAGTTCGTTTTCACAGGGAGCAGTCTTTTCTAAGGAGAAAAGGAAGTTCCTGCCCACTGAAGCCAGCCAATCCCAGCAGAGTATTTAATGGTGAGGGCTCCATTAGGGAAGTCCCGTGTTCCCTCCTGCACTCTCCAGTCCTCTCACGACAGACTGTTTTTTCCTGCCTATTAATGCCAGGAACACATTAAAGGGCAGTGTCAAAGGGTACAATACAGGGGGGAAACAATGTTAGGATGAACTCAGCCATTGTTCCAGGGAGTGTGCTTGTAGGGAAATGTCCGGTCAGGTTGCTTTATTTCTGGCGGTGCCTCAGAAGCAGGATCTCGCTATAAATTTTAACTGGAAGCCTGGCTCCAGTATACCTGTATATCTCAGGGGTCTGCATGCAGAAATCTGCAAACAACAACTGACTCGCCACCAACTTAACCTACAGTATGGACAAAATAAGTCATTGGCAAGCCAATTTTAAAGACATGTGAAAAATGTTGATTCCGTGACGTTGCCAGAAAGTGAAAGCCAAGTTCTGCGCTTCCACTGCTGCCAAGAAGAATGAGAACAAAGGGGAGCTTTGCAGCCTCAGTTGTTCCTCTGTTCCATATGGCCCCTCTCAGCGATGTACTGAAGCCCACCAGCAGTGACCCCTGTCCGGCTAAGCTCTCCCACTCCCTCACCCACAGTGGGACTGGAATCTCCCTACAAAGGCAACACATAGCAGAGATGGCTATTGTTAAGAGTCTCAAACGGCATTACTTTTGATATGGGTGTGGATTAGAGTGCAATGATGTGTCCTCCCGAACATAATGGGGAGAATTTCTTTGCTTAAGTTGGTTATTACATAGCTGTCCCGTTTTTCCAGGGATTCTGCCGTATTTTACAATTCTTTCCCACTGTCTTCCCAGTTTTTAATTTTCCCGGAAAAAAAAGGTTTCCGCTCTGCTGACTACTGCATGATCCGCTCCTCGTTTCTCCAAACAAAACCAATAATAACAGTGTTTTTATCCTAGATGCATTTCTAATTGAATGAAACCAAGGAAAACGGGATGTGCCAACGGTGTGCCATAAGGACGGCAAATTTCCAATATACACAGTGAAATACTGAAAAGCGTAAAGCAATATTCCTCTGTATTGTTTTGCTTGTGATTGCCATCTGAAGTTCTGATTTAGTGAACATGTAGCATGTGAACAGAAGATTCATGTTACAATAAAAGAAAAAGAAGTTAATAAACAGCAGAAAAGTGCATTTAACAATATGTTTTACATTAAATTGAGAGTGATTGCAGACATCAGTCAATCAAAAGATCATATGAAAAAATTGTGTTGAATTGAATAAAGACAAAAATCTGGCCCCAAACAAAGACTTAATGAGTCTCAACTTGTTAAGTAATGTAAAATATGAGAGATAAGATTTTTTTAAAAAGCACAGCAAACTTTAGGAAAAAGCTAAAATGTGGAACGGAAGTGTGCTGCGAACTGCGGAAAATAGAACCCACACAGTGACACAATGTCACATTTGGCCGTCTTTACTGTGGTCGCACTGCAACCCAGTGTTACCGACAATAACAGTTGACTCCGTTAGAAAAGTTTGAAAGAAAAGTCTGTTCCTAAAATCGTGATTCGTTAAACGAAACTAAATAAAAAAACCTCCTCTTGGTTTTTGGTTTAAAAAAAAATGTGCGGTGGGATTCCTGGTGGAAATGAGCAAGGATGACGCCACCGTGAGAGGCTTGGAAACACGCACCTCAGATATGGGTCTAGCTTCAGGGCGGCAGGATGACAACATGGTACCAGAGAAAAGAGAGAGAGAGAGAGAGAGAGAGAGAGAGAGAGAGAGAGAGCTGTGAAAGCATGGAGTAAATTGAAGAATAGTGTGTCAATAGAGAATGGGATTACTAGTGGTTTCCTCCCAAGGCGTTTGCCCAATTTCTGTGTGTGTGTGTGTGTGTGTGTGTGCGCGCGTGTGTGTCTGTGTGTGTGTGTGTGATGGATAGAGGGGAGGAAGACCCACGGCGTGTGTTTGTGTCTGTGTATTTCCTACGTACATGACTTGTGAGTGCTCTCTCTCAGACTGAGCTGTGGCTCTCATCTACTGTATATCTGCATGCGTGTGTGTGTGTGTGTGTTCTCAGCATGTATTTGGCTTCTTTGATAGACACATAATAGACAGTTTTAGGCGGCGCCACTCCCTCCCATAGCAGCGCTAAGTTCCCAAAAGCTCCTTATCCCATGGTTCTCCCTGCATTTCAATAAAAAAAAGGGGGAAAAGATCGGCCTTTTCTTTTCCTTTTTAACGACCAATACTGTGGAGGTAAACATTGCAGTATCCAGTGGGGCGCCACCCGGCATGCATGACTCATGCACATGCATGTACGCATATAGATTCCCTCTCTCACACACGCACTTCACGCTTTCTTCCTTCCTTCATTTTATCTTATTCCATTACTGTGGATTTATTTTGTTTCATTGTATATTCAAAACACGCCCTATTATTTTTGTGCATTTACATCGGATGACACACACACACTCACAAATTCTACGGAGGCGTTCAGGGCTAAATGGAAAATGGACTGCATTTAGACAGTGTTTTTCTCTACACGAAGGCCGCCATGCAAGAAGACAGCCAGCTCGTCAAGAGCTCTTCGGGTCTTGCTCGAGGACACCTCGGCAAATTAGTCAGGAGCTGAGAATCAAACCACAACCATTCAGTTTCCAAATGACCACTACTACTACGTGCTGGCTACTGCTATGGCTACAGCGACCTACAGCTACTGGGGAAACAGCTGTAGGAGTCGGTGGAGGTGAAAGTCTTGACGATTGTGGAGCGTTCACCTTGGGCAGCCTTATTAGGACACACACACACACACACACACCTACACACACAAACACACACACACACATTCTTGTACTGCCATCAAAGTGAGGTCAGAGTAAATGTAAGCGGTAAGTGAGGACCCATGTTTCTGCTGAAACAATTAAATACCCAAATCAGAGTACACGTGTATAGTAAAACACACACACACACACACACACACGTACAGAATACAAAGCGTGTATGTGAACTCACTGTGTGTGGGATGAAGATGGGGAATGCATGGCATGTTTGGAGCCATAACTCGGCTTGTGTGCGTGTATGTGTGTGTGTGTGTGTGTGTGTGTGTGTGTGGGTGTGTGTGTAGATCTCTGCTCTGTGAAAGACTGGCCGTGCCATCGTGCTCATTGGAGTGGCTAGAGCTTCTGGGTGGGCGTTGTGTGAAGCTCTGTGTGTGTGTGTGTGTGTGTGTTCGTGTGTGCATGTGTGTGTGTGTGTGTGTGTGTGTGTGTGTGTGCAAAGACACACTTCCCATCTAATTAAGCCTCTATATAATAATACTGTACCTGTCAGCTTGGTCTCCTGACAACCCGGTTCCCAAACTGTATCCGAAACGGCCCTATACTGGGCTTACACATTTGACAGGTTTCCACGAGAAAGTTCACAGAGTTAACCCCAATGACCCAGTGTGTTTCCAGTGGGAGACCAGGAACCGGGCTAACCAATTATTTCCACCACTGAGTTTCGATTTAACTTAAGTCACTTTGGACGTTATTATACCTTATTTTGTTTTTGTAAAGAGTCACATTATAGCAAGAGGTATAGCTTAAAATGAACTGTTCACATATTTCAGTGCTGCGCTATAAAGTCAAATAAATGAATGTAGAATGTGTAACTTCTGATGGAGTACTATTTTGGTCTAATGTCAAGCCTCAATTTCCTCCTTAAAAGTTCGGGACTTAGGTCACCGTCTAATTTCACTGCATATATGTATGACAGTATGTATATGTATGTGACAAATAATCTCTTGAACTTTGAACTTTGAATTTACTGCGGAAGCTTGAGTTTCTGGTCCTTTTGATTTCGTAGCGCCCTGGAGCAGCATTTGTAGTGAGATGAAGTCACACACTCAAAGCACCAACACTTACGTGATATGTAAGGAAGCTGATGACTCGCTCATGACGCAAATATTCGTCCGTTTCCCCATTCTGTTCCAAACAGACGCTTCGTTTGCTCAGCGCAACTCATTGCAGCTGGGATGACTCACCGCGCTCACACCTTACGGATGGATACTCGCACTGGCACACACACACACACACACACACACACACACACACACACACACAGACACACACACACACACACACACACACAAACAAACAAACAAACGCACACAAACACACACACACACACACACAAACACAGTTCTATCTCTGGGGTCAGGTGTGTGTGTGTGTGTGTGTGTGGGGGGGGGGTGTATTAGCACAGAGCCAGGGGGTGCCAGGGGTGAGAGCCCCACTACAATAATAAGCGGATGTTGGAATTTACATGTACTATTGTTAGTTCCTTGTATATCTAAATGCCGATGTGTATCAACCTCAAAAAACTGCTTCTTGAACTTTTTGCCATATATGCCATATGTTTCAAGCATGAATCACCGTCATGGTGAATTACAAAGAGTAAATACTGACTCATTATTATTGAAGATTTAACCAAAGCGACAAAGGCATAGGAGCAACAAATGTGCTTTGTCACCACCAAGAACTGCAAAAATAGAAAATAAAATCTGGACAACAGGGCGTGTGGGGTCAGTTGGTCCAAGTCATTCATCTGGAAAAATCTTCTTAAAAAAAAAATTCTTTTAAACACAAAAGTGGCGCTCAGAACCAAAGACTTCAAACATGGATTTGTTAGGCAGCAGGGGCAGAAGGGAAAGGAGAGCGAGGGGCCAGCGGTAGTGCCAACTAGCTGCGTAGTGGTGCAGCATCGCATCCACCAACTTCTCCCAAAAGCAGGAATAAATCTCTGTATGTATTTACATGTGTTTACTCTGTATGTGTACAACAATGCACGCCGTTGACCGGAGGATGAGCAGAGTCGTCCTTTGACAGAGGGTTGCATCTTAGAGGGGACCAGTGTCAAAACTGTCCTGTGTGAAGAAGCGCCATCCTGCCTTTCTTTCTTAATGTTGTGTAGCTGCGCTTAGCTTCCCGTCCATGGCCGATGCTCTCTGGCAGGTTATCAGAGCAGTCACTAAAATGAACTTTGAATATGAGCCATTCTTAGAGAGAGAGAGAGAAAGAGAGAGAGAGAGAGAGAGAGAGAGAGAGAGATGGGCAAGGGGGTTAAGGGGAAACAGAGAGTACGCTTAAGGGGCTGAGGGAGGTAGGGAGCTAGAACAAGCAAAGAAGAGAGAGAGAGAGAGCGCTTTAGATGGACGGTGGAAAGACAGAATGTTAGGGCGCGAGGGCTGAAACAGAGAGAAAGTGACAGAGAAATAAAGAGAAAGTGACAGAGAGAGTGAGAGTGAGAGAGAAAGAGCAAAATAGGATGTATGAATGCATGCATACTGCAAAGGAGCATCCAAGCAGATGGAGTGCATGCATTGGCACTAACCCCTGCTCCGTCTGTCTCTCCCTCTCTCTCTCTCTCTCTCTCTCTCGCTCATTTTTAAATATCCCTCACTCATGCTCATCTCTTTGGGTTGCATGGCTCGGCTCCTGTCAGTGTGCATGATGTGCATATTCACATGGATGGTGGCATTCCAGCTGAAAGACATTAGTCGGGGCAGTGGGGCAAACTCAAACACTGCTCGGCCAATCACACGTTGCATGAAAAGGGATCAAGAATTAGGGAATGAAGAAAGAAAAACAGAATGGAAGCTTTAACGGGTGACCAGAAGGACTAACGTAAGGCAGAGCGTGAATAGCAAGGGAGGGGGAGACAGACAGAAAGATAGACATGATGATGTACCTCGATGAGGACATTTTCCTTCTTGCAGCATGCTATTACCTCACAGGGACTCAAGAAGCCCAGAGGCATCACACGCAGAACACAAAAACAGCTGATATCACCAGAGAGAGTACATATCAGCAGAGGAAATTGGTTAAAGACCATGAGAAATGGCCAAAACATTCCCTTACCTCCACAACGGCAAGTGGTGTCCTTGTGGTTAACTGGTGGTGAGGAGGAGGAGGATGAAGCACAGGGCCAAAAGTACTCAGGGTTATCTTATCTCATCTATAGCAACCAAAGGATGCAGTAACTTCTTTCCCACTTCCTGTCACCGCGTGCGCACGTGTGTGTGTGTGTGTGTGTGTGTGTGTGTGTGTGTGTGTGTGTGTGTGTGTGTGTGTGTGTGCGCGCGCGCGCGCGTGTGTGTGTGCGTCCAAGACAATGATAAAAAAGGACCCTAGCGGGAAAGAGCGTGTAGGCATGTGAGGCGGCAGACTGTGGAAAGGCAGCGCAAAGAGGGCAGACTAGAGAGGGCAGACTAGAGTAGGCTGGGAGAGAGAGAGAGAGAGAGGGAGAGAGAGAGGGAGATGAGGGGGCCGTTCCAGCTCAGACTGTCTGCCTGTTCCACTGGCTGGTCCCTGAACACACCCACCATCCCATCTCTTAACAAGAATCTATTCTTAACAAGATTCCTTGTGATAAACATATGTGTACATAACACACTTATGTTATGTACACAGAAGGAGGGGGGACGGATAAGGGACAGAGAAAGAGAGAGACTAGACGACCCCTCGTAAATCAAATGAATGGCCATGAACCCTTTTCCGAAATGCGCACAAACGAGGACTTACTGTACGCACGCAAGGACGCGCACTCATTAAACGGCATCTCCGGCAGAGACAATTCCCTTTTAACTCTGAACGCAAACACACAATGTACACGCACATCCACAGCAGCTGTATACGGAACCAGACCCCTCCAGCGCCATGTCTGCCAGGGGCTTACAGAGAAAATAAAGAAACCAGCTGATGGAAGAGAAAAAGCCAAGGACGGGACATCCAACACTACTTCTGGTAAAACGGTTTCATGTCTGGATTTGGTGATAGGTCCGTATAAATTTGTGTATGTTTAGGAGGTGTACATCAGCATAAGCACGTTCATGGATGTATGAGTGTGCGTAATAAACTTGGCAAAGAGGGGTGTGTATGATAACGGGGTCATAAGGCTGCTAAGCCTGTTGATAAGGAAAAATAAAATGTCCCTGTGTATGTGTATGTGTGTGTGTGTGTGTGTGTGTGTGTGTGTGTGTGTGTGTGTGTGTGCGTGCGTGAGCCTGGCAGTAGGTTGGTCGGTTTTAGGACATGCTTTCCATTCTTGGAGTGTAAGCATAGCCTTTGGCTCGGCATGCCTTCGCCTCCTCCCCAATCCGTCACTCCGGGTGGAAGGAAAAGGGACGGGGAGGTAGGAGAATGGCCCTCACTGCTCTCAGGTTCACGGCGGCCGAGCGCCACTTTTGCCAAGTTTCTCTTCGTATAAACATCAGTTGTGCAGGGAGTCATCGCAGATCATAACCTGTTTCCGAATCCAGTGTTTTTACAGTGTTATGGTTATGGCGGCGTGCTCTGCCTCGTTCATTATTGGCATTATTATGCAAGGGACCAGCAGCAGGAGAATACGGCCAGTTCGGGAAATCTTCATAAATCTTTAAGAAGGGTGCGGGGCGACTAAGCCCTTCTATCCATTCGTCTTTCCTGTCTTGATCTGGAACGATCACCTGGTGGTTATCTCATCTGCACTGAAGGACCCATCCAAGGCCACATTATGGGATTTGGCAAACAGCCAACTGGTTGCAGCTAATAAAGACGGCAATATGTGGGCAGTCTTGAGAGTGATGTCCTTTGGATGAAGGCGGTGTGTCTTGCAGCTCCGTCTTTCAATGTGTGGTAATTGGGTTTTGGCGGATGAGTGTTCTCGGGAGGCACTGTAGCCTGGACACTTCACAGCCAACGGACCTCACCTACGAGAGAAGGCTGCTGTGTTCGCAGCATCACCGGCTTAAACTAAAGCGGCGCAGCTTCCTGGAGCTCCGGGTCCGTGCGGGCTGCTGACCGAGCAGCCTCTCTGCAGCATGCATCGCATACTATTAACATGTGGGTTATGCTGAGTGAAAAGCCGGGTGACAGTAAACTGTGACACCTGCCCTTCTTGTTTCGCACCGGTTTCAGGAGTTGCTCCTGATAACTGGGACGCACACAATGATGTGCACCATTTGTAACACCGACGCGATGACGACAACCGCTAATGGAAATAGTTAATGGTGACCAGGGGTCGAGAGTGAACGTGCCGCGCACGTGGATTTACTCCACGGGAGAAACGGCCAAACGAGAATACAATTCCCTACCTTGGTTCCGTGAAGGGTAAAGCCGCACGGCCGCACGGTCGCACGGCGGAGATGCTGAGGCGCGACTGATGCTGTGGCGACGCGGGACTCGCGGACGATTCGTTCGCAGCGAACGGACGTTTTTTGAAAAAGGACTCTGGAGTCACAAAAAAAAGAGTCGCCCGTCCGCTTCACCCGCAGCTCGCTAACTCCAGCCAGGCACACCGGGCATGCGGTGCGTTGACATGCACATCTCGATTCACCGACTATGAACCTGGGAATGATTCCCGAGGAATGAATGACCGCGTTGCATTCTGCCGAAATAAACCTTGACGTGGAGGTAAATTACTTTGGCGTGTCACACGTAGACAACTGTGAGAGGACGACGCTCAAGCATCTTTGGGATCATCAACAGAACTGAATGTTGTTTTTGGGGGGGGCTTTTCCTGGCCCTCTATCACCATTCGCCGGAGGTCGCCTCCCGCTCGCCAACTGAATTACACAACTGCACCGCATTACACCGACTGAATCAAAGGCACGAAGAGTCGGAAAAACCGAGCGGCTCCATTCACCGAGTCAGTCGCCACGGACCGAATCTTTAAAACGAGTCAAACCGTTCATTACTATAGCATCTGTTTTCGTGTTCAATGTTTCCCCCTATCGGCCGAACGTTGGAATTACATCAATTTGAGGCGTTCCACCATTTTTTTTTTTTTTTTTAAATACGCGCATTTGCGATGATAACAGCGTTTGGTTCACAAAATGAAACATTCACTGCGCGCCCCGAGCACACACACATACGCTTTTTACACACACGCTTATTTCAATGACAAGGTTGGTACAACGGGAAACTGGAGGAAATTTCCTTACAATGATGGCGTACTCAACCTACCGTTGGTCATACCTTACAAAGATGGCGCCTTCAAACGCACCACTCGTCCCACTTCAAATTGGTGTCCCACAAAAAGCCTGATTTGGTATACATGTTTTTATTTGCTAAAATGTTTATTGGTTATTAATTGTATATTTAAAAAAAGGTGTAAAATAGTTAAAATAAAATAAGAACATGTTTTCCTTCCTTATATTGTGTCATATTGAAACATTTCCTCGGCCCTGTGCCGGCAGTGCAGCGGCGGGTCTTGCGGTGGGAAAAAACCGCCAACTTCTGCCCGCGCCGACGTGTTTGTAAAACACTCGGCTCCTATTTGGACATTTTTATTTTTTGGGGGCATTTTTCGCCGTAAATAACTTCCACTTTCCGTTTGATATGAACTACTGAGGTGAGTGAGGGAAGCGGACGATAACGCGGAGGAGGCTTTGACTGCGTTTTTCTTCACCGCAAGGAAGTGTTGGAGAAATGTATGTTGTCCTTTTTCTCCCTCCTCCCACTTCAAGGTTTTGACCCAGTTTCCACGGTTAGCTGCGTTAGCTGCGTCTCGCCACGTTATACTTTATACTATTTAATTGAGCGAGAGGGGCAATAAAGGCCAATTTCGCTGATGTCGAGTGACTTTTTAATCCATACGTGTCTGGAGGAACAATACACACAGGAACGGTGTCGTGCCAAAATGTGATCTTCCGCCAAAAACCGATCGCCAGGTGGGTGGTCTATAATCTGTCAAATATAACCCTCGTGAAATGAAGTCATTTTGAGGCACAAACAACCTTTCAGTCACAAGGTGGGAGCTGCCATCACTTTTTGACAAGTGCAAACCTGCATTTTGTGAGTCGTATTGGCCCTTCAAATGTATTTCAACTGGTGAAAAGTGCTGGGCGGGATATAATCTGTCAAATTTAACCAAGAGTGAAATCAAGTCATGTTGCGGCAGAAACAACCTTTCAGTCACAAAGTAGATCCTGCAATCGCTTTCCGGCAAGTGGAAAATTATGTGACTGGTTTTGGCCATTTAAAGGCATTTCAACAGGTAAAAAGGACTGTGTGGGCTATAATAATTTAAATATAACCCTCATGAATGAAACCAAGTCATCTTGAGGCATAAGTAACATTTTGGTTACAAGGTAGACGCTGCAATCCCTTTTTGGCGGACAACCACCTTTTGGCACGACCATGACACCGGGAAGTGACGTAGATAACGTGTTGCGTAATGATGTCAGAATTCACGGTCGCGCCCACCTAAAACCTGGTTTTCTTCATGACTTAATGACATTTTACACTGGAAACACGTGCAAGAAGTGTGAACCATGCAACTTAACATCTGTTTGTTTCACTCTCTCTTCCACCCACATTGCCCAGGATGCCAGGTCTGCAGGGAGAACACGCCGTGGCGGCCCCCGGGAGCCCTGTGAAGAAGAGTAAACTGTCCCTCAAGTTCTTCCAGAAGAAAGAAACCAAACGGGCATTGGATTTCTCGGAACATCCCATAGACAAACCCCAAACTGCTGAGGAGCCCTCTGCAAGGTGGTTACTTCTTTCTATGTGTAGTCTGTTTACTTTCTATAAATCTGCAAAAAAAAAAGTCCTGGTTTCTAGCTCAGTGTTTCTCAACCTTTTTCTGCCACAGGACACTTTTAACAGTGAAACAATCTCACGGCACGCCACTATTCGGTTAATAAAAACATTTTAAAAAGTCACAAACATGTATGTGCTTGCCGCCATTAAACCCCAACCCAAACTTTCAGGTTGAAACTTGAGCATGAGCACAGTGCTGCTATTCTGACTGGAACTGACAAATTGGTACATCCATGCAATCTTGCAACACAAGAGCTAATTCCTACATTTTATTCTTTTTTTTTTTTTTTTAAAGTTGAGTTTCAAAAATGTTCACATCACTCCTGGCGAGCTCTCACAGCACACTAGGGCTCAGTGGCTGGAAAAGTTCTAGCTTGTGTCGTATTTGTGTCGCAATTTTTAAAGCCAGGCCTTATAAAATGTTGGTTCCCATTATTTATAACTGTTCACAGCACAGCCTCCTTGAAAGTTTTACTCTTGAGGAACTTAGCACTTTGCTGCAGCTTTTCCCTATGTTTTTAAATGCAGTCCAAAGGGGAACTTGTTTATGCTTGAAAGTATGTTAAATCTCATTTTCTAAAAGAGGAGGCTTGCAGTATAGTCAGTCTTCATAAGTTACACTGAACAAAATGGTTCATTTTATCAGATTTTTCACGGTTTTGTTGGTTTGGTGCTTTATATTCACAAATCCGCTCTTTTGGCTACATCCGCAAGAGACTAGAAGTAATGCAAGAAGTTGTTCCAAATAACAAACAGGTTAAAAAAAATAGACATGCATGACTAAAGCAAGCTTGTGCGATGTCCTTTAAATTTATATTGGGAAGAATAGAAACATTTTGACAATCTTTATTTGATTATTACGCAGCAATTGTGACCAAGTGGTGCCAGGGCCTTCTCCGTGTCCCACCTCGCCTGGTGCTCTGCTGCCATGTGCAAAGAAAGAGACCCTGGTGCCATTTGTTGGTCTGAACAACCTTGGAAACACATGCTATCTGAACAGCATTCTTCAGGTAGGGAGGGGGGGGGGGGGGTGTCTGTGTTTATCTTTTGCTTCTTGTGGTCGACTGATGTTTTTTTTTAATTGGCTGATGCTGAAATTTTGCGAGCAGGATGTCCAATATAAAATGCCGATGTCATGTCGTGGTTTTATTTTCATCTAATAAAATACAACAATTTAATGATAATAACAAATGAGACACAGAATTGCTGAACTTAAATTAACATTTATTTAACACTGATGTTATTGTCTGCATTATCTCTGCAGTGCACTTATAAAAAAATAAATGTCAGCTAAATAAATGTCCACAGGTAATAAACCTAAACTGTTTAAAAAAAAAAAAAATGTATGAATGAAAAATAAATAATATATAATTATAGACGACATAATAATAAACAGCATCATATTAAAGTCTAGTCGGGAAATGGAGTCTTGCTGTTACAGAAGTGCAGGACTTATTATTTTGAAGTTAAGTTAGTTACACAAGAACATCTAGTTTTACTAAATTAAGTCCCATAGCAACGAGGAGACCTTCGTGATGCAGCACGAGACAGTGGGGCCAGACGGTTTTTGTTGTTCAGTTGTGTTTAACAATTTTGTTTCATACAAGTTAGGAGACACACAAAAATAAATTGATCTAAAATAAAAACAGGAAAACCGGCGAGAGAACGCACGCATGGCACATCGCTGTCTGGAGGAGACAACCGTTAACTCCACTCCTATTCTCTGAGTTAGGTTTATGTGCTGCCTGCTGTTTTCATTCAAAACCGGTCACCGAGGTTCTGCACTTGCCACCTTTAATGAGCTAACACCATAACAAACAGGAGCGAATAAGACGAGTGACGAGAAGACAGAGCTGTGAGTGAGAGGGGGTGGGGCTATGTGGGTGCCGCAGCGGTGTGTGTGACTCCTTGCGGGAAGAGAAGAGAGCGAGGAAGCAGCTGATACCGCTATATCGATAGTGTGCAAAATAAATATTGAAACAGTTTCAAATATTCAGAATCGATATGTACAGAAAAATCTATATTTTACACTAGCCTGCAGACATATTTTGTTTATCGGCCTCGTGAGCGCAGACATCTCAAATTTAACCGATTATCTCAAAATGCCAAATATCGGCCCGACGAATCGGCCGACCACTAGTTCCTACCAATATTAAGTGGCTTTTCATATAATAACGCATAGCCTGGTTAATGTAATGTTTAAAAAGAGGTTTATCAAGCAGTTGTGTTGTTGATGTTTTATCACAGAAACAATTTACAGGAACATTTCAGTGGTAGCTTCATATGTACTGTTTGTTTTTAGAATGAAGAATTCCAACATTGTAGATGTTGTTGTAGTTGTTTATTACTGAATGTGTCACACCATATAGCCACAGTATTTCCCATGCATTGATTTAATTGTGGCGGGCTGCCATAATATGAACATTAACCGCCCCATGGATTAAATATTATTTCACTGTAGAGCTGCGTGCAATTCATTGATTGCCCCGCGCTCTCTCTCTCTCACTCTCTTGCTCTCTCTCTCCCTCCCCCCTCCTCACCATTGAGGGTCTTGCCCTTAAAGTGACCGTGTTTGTCGGCAAGGCCGTGCATGGGAGCCACAGCGTGACACTAACGACGCAAGTCTCTCTCTCGCTCTCTCTCTCTCTCGCTCTCTCTCTCTCACAAAAATACATTGACAACGGACCTGTATGAATAGCCCTTCCTGTCTGTATGATCATGTTTTGATTCCCCTCTGAATCAAGACATGATCACGCACGGGATGTTTATATGGTTGGCTACTGAAACCTGGTGCCACTATGGCACCGGTTCCGGTTTGCTGTTGTTTCCACACAATAATTGTGAATGTTGCTGCAGGTGCTGTATTACTGTCCAGGACTCAGAGATGGTATCAAAAAGCTGTACAGTCTATCCAAGAAGAAGGACAAACCAAAGGAAGAGACGGCGAAAAGAGATGAGGTCTGTGCCACACTACCATGCTATTATTAGGGGTCCAGCATGAGGTGCAGGAATTTGGGTTTCGAATCTGAATTTTATTATTCCTAATAAAAATGAAAATGTGCAGGGCGGCAGTTTTTCTCTTATTTTTTATTTTAGTGTTTTGTCAGCCAGTGTGCATTACAATAACAGCATAAAACAGATAGCTTACAAAAATATACAAGGATAACATTTTATAAATTATTTTCATAATTAAAATGATTTATTATATATATATATATATATATATATATATATATATATATATATATATATATATATATATATATATATATATATATGGGGAATCATAAATGTATCTTTATATGTGTGGGTTGTCCGCGTCTGGAAACGGACGCGAACACAGCTCTCCGTGTGCCCCAATCCCGGAGAGCTGTGCCCCGTTCATATTCGCATTCGACAGCTGAATCTGATTCAACTGACAAATTTCTGAGTCGTGCACAGCCCTAGAAATCATTAATATGTAAATAATAATAAATAAATGTTTAATGAACTGTCCCTCAGACAGTCGATGATAAACCTAGCAATGGTTATTGTTTATATTTTATATCATCCTGTTACGAGAGAGAGAGAGTTATTTGCGGTAATGAGCGCTAAAGCATGACTTTACGTAATGCGGTTATCGTCACAGCCCTTGTCGCAAATGATGTTACTGCTGGGGCCCCTTCAACAAATTTGAGGTTCAACATGGAGTCGTAGTTAATATGAGCACTGTCGCAGTTTATTGACTGAACGTCATCTACCTACTTCCAGGAGGCAGAGGCCGAGGGCTCGGAGGAGTCTGCGCCTGCTCATATGGAGCTGCTGGGGAGCTTCAACAGCTTCATCACGTCGGTGGAGCAGCTCCAGTCGAGTTTCCTGCTGAACCCTGACACTTACAGTGAAGGAGAGCTGGCCACGCCGCCCCGCAGAATACTCCACACACTCAGGTCATGATTTAATACCATTAAACACTGTAGTCACATGTGCAATAGTATGGTGATGCTTATTTCTTTGTATCTGGGTTTTATGCAACATCAGCATTTAAGGTGTTTTTCTTTTACTTTATTGTTGTGGTAAACATTTTGTTTTATACAATTTCTGTGCGTTCCAGGCAACTGAACCCTATGTACGAAGGCCACCTCCAACATGACGCCCAGGAGGTGTTGCAGTGCATACTGGGATACATCCAGGATGCGTGCGAAACCATCAGGAAGGAGCAGCAGTCAGAGGGCGAGGCCGCGGAAGGGACAGAGGTCAAACCGGAGAGCACTCACTGCCTGGTGTCTGGTGGCTCCGGGGAGGAAGCCCACGCTCTGACGGAGGAGGATGCCCAGACCAGCGGGAAGAGGAAGAGCGACACTGAGGCAGGAAACGCCAAGAAGAAGCCCAAGTCCGCCAAGGCCAAGAAGTGTGATAAAGATGAAAAGAGACCCAACACCCGCTCCAAAAGGAAGTCCTCCAGCGACATCACCCCTCAAGAGGATGAAGATGACGGGGATGCAGTGGTGGCGGAGGAAGAGCTGAAGAAGCAGAATGGAGAGGAACAAGGAGGGGGCGAAGGCATGGGAGGTGCGGCAGAGAGCAGCTCTAAGGTGACGGAGGGGAAGAGGAAGAAGAGGGCCAAGTTGGGCTGGCTGCGGCCTTCTGGGAAGCAGCCCAGCATCTTCTCCAAGTTTCGCAGCATGGGGAAGATAAGTGCCATGACGGCAGCCAGGACCCAAACCAAGACCGACCCGGAGAGCGGACCTGAGCACGATTCGACATCGACCGGGAATAACGACGCAGAGCGTGCTCCTCTCAGCCACGAGGACGAGAAGATACTAAAGAGTAAAGGTAGGAGATTGTTGATGCTAGGGAAGCTTTTCATAGTAGTTTAGCTGCATTTAAAACTAACTTATTTATTTATTTTACACTGAAACCCTCTTACACGTCAGGGCTTTTTCCTTTTTTCAGCTGTGTTTTTTTTGGGTGCAGTTGAACTTCGCTTTGGATATGTGACTAAAGCTAATTGAGGCAGTAAATATTATACAGGAACTTACAAGTAATGAACTACGACATTATGACCAACCAATGCCAAAAATGGCACTGGTTTTTATGCGCTGGATCGCTAAGATGATCCAAGTTTTGAAACTTGGTTGAGGCTGATGAGCTTGAGCTATATGACAAGCAGGCGGCTGGCTCCCGTAGGCAAGGGGAGATGAAGACGCAATAATCGTTAATAATTTAGTCAAAGAGCTCCCATCGAGGCTGTACAATGTAAGGGTTTCATAAAACGCCACACACGCTGTAGACTCCATGGTCCCATCCAGCAGCAGGCTGTTTTCAATGGTATAGATTAGGGATGTTAAAATTTGTCGACTAATTGACCGGCTGTTGGGGGGTTTTCCGTCTACAGTAAAAAGTAAAATTAAAAAAGGTATTTTATTTTTTTTAACGTTAGAGTTTCGCTTTTTCGAAATTCTTCAGAAAGAATTCCAAGGGGGGCCTATCATAGAGATTTTCTTTTTGTACACGCATCTGTCTCCTGCCCCATAATTCACGCACATCGTACATACTGTATGAGCCGCGTAGCAAAATGAGGTTTCATTTCAGACGCCACTTTGTCATCATCCCGCTCTGTCAGACTGCCATCACGTGTGGGTAAAAGCATGTGGTTCTTTAGCGTTTTATAGCTGAATACCTAATTCTTCATGATTGATTAATTTATTTATTTTGGCCAACACTCCCAAATGCACGTGAAGTTAATTTGGCAAAATGGTTTCATTTTCAGACATTAACTCATTTAATTATTTCAATAATAACAGGTGATTGCTTTGATTGTTACAAAACTGTTGTATAAACGTTGGTGTAGTCTATGGGCCTAGCCCAAAAAAAAAACAGTGAAGAAAGAATTTTGAAAATCCGTCTGCGCTCCGTGCAGTTGTGGTGCTGAACACAGTGTAGACAAACAGATTTTATTTTTGATGATTATTTCCTCCCTGGAGCCACCGTACACCAGGCAGTGCTGGTGCAGTGCTCTCTGACTGCTGCTCCTTCCTGATGGTTTCGCACGCATGGATGTATCCCAGTATATCTGCTAATTTTGGTGTAAAACGGTATATGACGTGTCTCTTGTCCCTCAGAGGGCCTGGACCTGATGGAGAGGCTGTTCCAGGGACGCCTGGTCCTCAGGACCCGCTGCCTGGAGTGCGAGAGCTACACGGAGCGTAGGGAGGACTTCCAGGACATCAGCGTCCCAGTGCAGGAGGACCAGCCCAGCAGCCCTGACGACTTCTCAGAGGGTGAGGCCTCCAACATAGTCCCCAATAACACTCTCTCTCTCACACACACACACACACACACACACACACACACACACACACACACACACACACACACACACACACACACACACACACACACACACACACACACACACACACACACACACACACACACACACCCTGGATGACATGTTGCATACAAAGTGCTATACTTGAGAGGCAGTCTTAAATGTTGATAATGATGATTTTGATACCTGCAGATAAATCAATCATCAAAAATAAAATTGCATTTTAAACCGTACATCCTGGTTGTTCCCAGTGTCCCCAGACCCCAAATCCGACCAGAAGACTCTGAAGTGGGCCATCTCCCAGTTTGCCTCAGTGGAGCGCATTGTCGGGGAGGACAAGTACTTCTGCGAGACCTGCAGACATTACACCGAGGCCGAGAGGAGCCTGCTGTTCGACAAAACCCCAGAGGTCATCACCATCCACCTCAAGTGCTTCTCTGCCAATGGACTGGAGTAAGTCCAGTGTTTTTGTATTTTGTACATGTTATTAATCCCTCTGGAGAAAATTTGATCTGCATTTGAACAATCCTAGCATTTTGCATGTCTAGGAGCGGTGGGCTGCGACGTAGCGGTGCCTGGGGACTAACTTCAGATGCAAAAGAGAAAAGACCCAATCTGATACGGTCTCATGTTGGTTACATGTCAGTATTAAATAGGTTATTATCCAACATTAGTTAAGTGGAAAAAATTGACCCTGTGTGGTAGGCCTGCACGATACGAGGAAATTCTACTATGTGTGATAACATTGATCAATATTGCAATGACGATGTGAATTGCAATAAATAAACAAATATTGAAGTGTGCATATTAGCTATACAGCGCCTGTCTTTCTGTTTAATAGGTACACTGCTAACATAGACCCCTAACATAACATAACATTAAATAACTGCTACCCACTGAATAAATGAAAAATGTATTTTGAACCTTTGTTGAACAAATTGCATGCCCAACCAATTAAACACAACATTTAAATAAGAAATCTATAAGAAATTCAAGTAAAATTTCCCCTGTTCCCTTTAAAATATTTTCTTTTAAACTCAACAGAAACATCTCTTGAAATGAAAAAATATATATAAATAAAACAATCTTTCTTTTTCATCTTTTGCAATGTGTTTATCACGCATGTTTATATCGCAATCGATGAAAATACGATTTATCGGTCAGCATGACTGGGATGTTGTCTGTAGTCTTAAATATTTCTAATTGATTTGTTGCACTTTAATATTTCGAGGAAATATCCAACCATAAATTCATGTTTTCATTTGAATGTGGTCAAATGCTGGGGAACAACAACAAAAAAATAGCAACAGAAAAAGAACATTCGTGTATGTATTCATGCCATGGAGCGGAGAGGCTCGTTTCATTGTGAATTTAAGTGGAAAAAGTTACAATGTTATTTTCAACCAGCATTAACCATAGCAAGCATATGATGGGTCAACAATGACCCGGATGAATGTTTTCATCTTTCATCATGTCTCATAACTCCAGAAAGAAAGAAAGAAAGAAAGAAAGAAAGAAAGAAAGCAAATTTTAAGCTGGGTCTTTGTTGACCCATCATATGCATTGTAGGGTTAAAAAGGTCTTTTGAGGCTTGAACTGAACTCTATCCCCTTCTCTCTCTCTCTCAGACTGGATCCGTACGCCGGCCTCTCCAAGGTCAACACCCCCCTGCAGACCCCCCTGACGCTCTCCCTGGAGGAGTGGAGCACGCAGCCCGCGCCCCCCCAGGGCCGCCGCTACCAGCTGTTCGCGGTGGTCATGCACAGCGGTGTCACCATCAGCAGCGGCCATTACACCACCTACGTCCGCATGTCGGAGCTGGAGGACGTCCGGCTGCGGCCACGGGGCAGGAGGGG
The DNA here is from genome assembly GCF_960531495.2 of Zeus faber. Taxonomy (NCBI): domain Eukaryota; kingdom Metazoa; phylum Chordata; class Actinopteri; order Zeiformes; family Zeidae; genus Zeus; species Zeus faber. The sequence goes on from NC_137193.1 coordinate 17,567,031, forward strand.
GGAGGATGGGGACGAGGAGGAGGAGGAGGAGGAGGAGGAGCAGCGGGGGGAGGGGGAGGGGGCGCTGCGCTACGACGACGGGGAGGTGTCGTTCAGCTTGGGGGGCCGGGGGCCAAGCAGAGACAGTGGCAAGGCGGGCGCAAAGAAGGCGTCTGAGGGCGGCGTGGGACTCCTGGGGGGCCAGAGGAGCGTGGCCAGCTACGAGCTGGGTGCCGGGGGGGCCGCGGAGGGCACCCGGCGCAGGCAGAGCGCTGGGGCCCCGGGGCCCAAGAAGGAGCCTTGCGGGGAGGAGGCGGGAGCGCAGGGCGGGGGCGCGGAGGCGCGGGCGCTGAGCGACCTGCTGCGCTACGAGGGCAAGTGGATGCTGTTCGACGACTCGGAGGTGCGTCTGCTGGAGGAGGACGACTTCCTGCGAGCCTGCTCCCCCGAGAGCTGCTCCACCTCCACCCCCTACCTGCTGTTCTACAGGAGGACGCCGCCCCACACGGCTCCCTGCTGACCGGGTGGAGGACTGAGGTTTGCCTTTCTTCTTGGCTCTTTCTAAGCTGAACTAAGTGAATCCTTGTTGTGGACACGGGGCCAAGCTGACTCCTGGCGGCCATATTGGGACTCGGGTTCCAGACTGGTTTCAAAACAAATTCTGCTGGAGCGGTGATCTATGACGAGCCAACACGTACTTCAGGAAACAGGTTTATAATCCACTACTCCACTTGAAACCAAACACAAACTCCTTTCACTTACTGTTTATTTTCTTTTCCGTGCGTATGGGAGTAAGTATTGCTCTGTCGTTTGAAATGTTTTGGTGTTTACTTTTTGCCGGTGCTCTGTATGAAAGCTTCATGTCGCCCAAATTTTTCGATTTTTTTTTATTTTTTATTTTTTCCTCCTTCGGTAGTAAAGCACTTTGGCACTTACACTTCAGGAAGGTTAAAAGGCTGTTAGGCTTGTTGTCTGGAAGACGACAGCGTCCATCCTATTAGGTGGAGGGCTAGATCTCAACATCAGCTGTCATTAAGGATCAGTTCATATTTCAAAAGGCAACGCTGAGCAAAGATAAAACTAGTGACCTCAGCGACACGACAGGTTCACATCAAACATGGAGTCGCACAAACCGGTTTGATCTTTTCCAGGAACTTAATGGAAGGATTCATTCATCTTGTTTTCCTGGCGAGGATTCCGGGCATTTTAAGGTTATTTCTGGCTTGAGAACAGATAGTTGAACGTTGATATGCCTGTCATTACAAACCTGATTATCTACTTCAAAGTGGTGAATAAACAATGCCAATCAACACCAGCCATGATAAAATATGAAATATATATTGTATTGATACTAGAACTGTATCTGGTTGCAGCTAAAGAAACGATTACATGTCGACCCATTAGGACCGTGAGCAATAAAGTTTTTACCTTGACGGGAAGTTCACCTGCAGACACCTTGTGTTGTTGCCCCCTGATCAGCTGATCTGTTTTCCTTTTGTGCAGATAGAATTCACGCCAATCTATTCCACTGTTTTTATTACGCTTCTCCCCTGTTACCACCACAGCTTAGGATCCAACGTGGGCCTGCAGCATTTATAAAATGTGGCGCTACAATTATCAAAAAGGACACAGTTTGATCAATTAAAATATTTATTTAGTAAAATATTTAAAATAAACAAATGACAAAATTATTTGAGAATGTTCAACACAAGCCCCTCAAACTTTAAATCAATGTAGCTTAAACTAAAGATGATAAAACTTCGTGATAAATAATGGTACCTTTTTTGCCTGTTTGCGGTGTGTTTGTTTTTGTACCCCATTTTGGATTAAATAGTAAACTTTTCAAGTTGTAAAATGCATTGCTACACCGTAATAAAAAGTGCACACATGAAATTGAGTACAGATTTGACACTTCATACACAGTTTGACAGATACCTTGACTTTTTAAATAAGTACCCTTCTCGTTTAAGGTTTTTTTTGGGGACGGGGTAAAGGTTCCGTCTTGGCACTTGAATCAACCACAAAGAGAGTGTTAGCATAGCATGCCTCATGGAAACCTAGCATGCTGGGGCTTCTTTTGGCTCCAATGGGAAAAGGTCACGATACTAGCGAGCCGTTTTGAGGAGCCTGAAGGATCGCAGAGCTGTCAAATCCAGTTTCCACCCATTGACCCGGCGGCTCTCACGTTACCCCCCCGATGAGAGCTAGAATATGGTTAACACATACTTTTGTACACTTTACCTTATTTTGGATTTACATTTCAAAAGGCGGGATACAAAATACGGTAAAGCTAAGTACCTTTCACAAAAATGTGCGTTATTTGCCAGCTGGACCAGGAGATAATGTCGGTGTCTTGTAATATCCATCACATTTTCCTAAAACAAAATGGTTTTTAATGGGCTAATCCTTCACTTTACACCGGTTTCGGTCCATCAAAGACAAAATGTGGGAGCTTGTCACCTCGAGTGGGGGGAGAAAGGGGAGGGGGGGGGGGACAAAAAGTAGAATTTAAAATGCCAAGGTATCGCTTTAAGATCCACTTGTCCCGCTGATCGTGTAACAGGTGATCTGTAAACAAATTAAGACACTGGAATGACGTACCGCGCTGGAACAGTTTTAGGCCGTTAGTTTGGCTCGCAATCGGAAACACTGACCGACTTGGAGGAGACAATCGTATTTACACTCAGGAATAAATTAATGTCACGCTTCTCGTCGTCTTTTCTGCCGTCTTCAAAGGTCGAGCTTGCGGAGACTGATCCGGCTGAAGGAGTCTCTGGAAGGGGGCGGCAAAGCCAAAATGAGATTCTCAGACGAAAACAAGACTTCCACCTCTTTGTGTGGAGATGTGAAAGCGACGCTCGGGATAAATGTGTCCGATTTCGGTTCCTTCCAGCTGCATAACCCAACGCTTAAGTACAACTACTACCTAACCCACCCCGACCCTGACCCACAACCCAAACACAATTTGAACCGTTGTTTTGCGATGTGAGGTGGTTGTGCACAGCGTATCGAAATAAAGGCACGGCCTCAGGAAATTGGTGCACTTCGACATAGCAATATTTACATTTTTGTGAACGCACGCTCTGTGGTTCCCCCAAATTTGACCTGCGACCCGCCAGTTGTGAACCACTGTGCTAGTCCCTAACATTGTGGGCGCGGGTGAACTGCGTGGAAGGACGCTCACTGCCGCGCCGCGATTGTGCGAAGAGATGACCGAGATGAAGGAGAAAATACCTTTTCAAGCCATCCGTTTGCTGCATGTTTTTTTTTTTTTTTTTAAAGAAACAAATGAACACAAATGCGGATTCAGCGAAGCCACTTCACTAAACAGCAAAGACGTCATCTCAGAATGTAACCGGTCACGTTCCCTGCGCGCCTCGCGCTTCCTACCTGTGCGAGTGGACCTGCATGACCGGTTTGTAGAGCTGTGGGATCTTCCTGTTGATGAGCGGCTGCAGCGCCTCCTTCAGACGGTGGTAGTTCCTCTCAAGCTCGCGCTGGTACTCCTTCTGGTCCGGACCGATCAGACTCTTGTTCTTGCGCAGCGCGTCCTCGCACCTGTGGCCGAGTTGAAGTACTCAAGTCAGAGTGTCCGCCCTACTACTCAACCATGCTTGAAATGATCACTTGGAAGTTTACACGTATGTTTAGAAATATTCTTTGGCTCGCGTCGCCATCGCCCAGTGTCCGTACCTCTTGGTGAAGTCCTTGAAGCAGAGCCGCAGCTTGTTGTGGTGCCTGTAGTGCTTCGGGTCGCTGGGGATCTCGGACAGGAACACTTGGGCCACCTCCAGCGGCCCCTGAGGAGTGTGTTTGTATATGGTGACGCTTTAACCCAGAAGACTACAGTCCAGAAAAACTCCCACCGTTACAAGATATAACACGTGTAAGTGAACACAAAACACGTCCAGGCGGTCACAACTCAAATAACTTGTTGAATAATCTTGTGCTGAATGTCTTTCGCTTTACATTACCTTTAACTAAAAGCACATCACGTGTAAATAAATAGCAGCTGTAAAGCTCATGTTTCATGGACAGATTACCAGCCAGTGTATCATAAAGCCAGCCAGTGTATATTAACTCCATTCAATTCCTCACAAGCCAAAAAGACAATAGTGTTTGGTTTCGAAGAGGCTCATCAAACTTTAATGAGTGGGTTGAGGTTTTAAATGATACTCTTTAAGGACGTGGGCAGACAGTTAAATCAGGGAGACTGTTCCAGTTGAGCGCTGCACATATGGAAACACAAGGGTGTATGTAAATAAAGCTCTGACCTGGTTGACAGTGGTGCCCACGGAGCCCTGCAGGACCATCTGCAGCATCTTGGCGTCAGCCGGGTCTTGGTGAGTGGCGAAAGCCAGCTCCTGAGTCTTCTTCTGCATGTCCTCAATGGCCACCTCGATCGGCATCGAGATTATCTGAGAGGAGGGCACAGAGTAGAGGTTTTTAGTGAGCTGGAGATCTGTAATTGAAACAAATCAGTGGTTAATATAGACGCGGGGTTGTGGATCAGGAAATACACAAAATAATCATATCACAATCATATTATATGGACAGTTTGATTTTTTTTTTTGATTATTAGATTAGGCTTATATTAGAGGCAGGCTTTTATATTTAATTTTATCTGTTTATTAAGTATATTTGATCAAATTTTAGTATGAATTTGAAATCAAACTTCCATCTGGGTGCCGCGCCATGTGAACACATGTATGGTGAAAAGGGAGCTTGTAGCTACCCGAAAAGTCGCACTTGTGGTGGTAGCCGACATGGGAATTACAGTTTGCCTTGAACTAATCACTTCGTGCTTGGAGCGCTCGAGAGGGCTCAGAGCGGGGCATTTGCTTAAAAAAGCAATCTGCTGTGCAGCAGTAGGAAATGGAGTAAATTAAATACATCTACAACAAAATCACAATGTTTTTATTTGCTCCGTTTGGGAGCAGAGCCCCGCACCAGAACAGCGCCGCAGCTCCGATCGGGTTTTCCCCTCGGTCTGTATTTGAGGCAGTTTTTTTGTTTGTGTACTGTAGACCACTCCCCAGGCATTTATTCGAGGCCCGTTTTTTATTTAACTACCAGTTAATATTTGAGGAAATATGGTTATAATCGGATACACACAAAATAAATTAGGGCTGCCCCCTGAAAGTCGAGTACTCTGATCAGTCGGAAACCCGTCAGTCGACTGAGATTCCTAAAGTTGCAGTTGTTTTTTTTTGTTTTTTTTTTGTTTTTTAATCAGTCAGTGAGTAAAAATCATCTGGGATAATGTCTGTCAGTCCTCTTCAGCCTCGATGGCCCCTGTGATTTAAAGCTCTCAAAAGCAAAATAAATCTCTTAAGGGGTAATGCTCCTCAGCCCCAGACCGGTCATAGCCTCCCCCTGAACTACATCAGTTACATCCCCAAACTGTTTTGTTTTGTTGTTTTAAAACGACCAAGAGCCCTCTGCTACGAAGCCTTCACAGCCTCCGTAGCAGAGGGCTTCTGCGGTTTGGTAGCCTGTCACATTTGGTAATATTGATGTAGTTCATATGGCTTCCTTTGGGGGTCGCTATTCATCCACTGTTCGTCCAGTGGCGGCCCTGGCCCCTACCTCTTCCTTGTGGATGATGTTGATGCGTGTCTTGATGTAGGGGAAGGCGTGCGACGTGGTGAGGAGGGTCTTGCGCTTGAACTGCTCGTGCAGGTCGCCGTGTGCTCGGCCGTCCCGGGTGAACGGTGTGCAGTAGACGAAGCGCCGCAGGTTGTAGTTCTTGTCAAAGTAGGTGATGCGGTCCTTCATCTCGTACGTGTCGAAGTAGGGCTCCACGTAGGTGATCTGAATGAACGCCTGGAGGACAACAGGAAGAAGAGGTTAGAAAACCTCCTGTCCGCTGTTCTACACCACAACCTCGTCCCATGCGGACTTTGAAACCTTCATTACGTCTCAAGAGCACGGCTGCAATTGGATCTACGGAGTGGATGCTACAAGTGGAGCTTGTACTTGTGATTCGACCGGTGAGTTCCATGTCCATCAGAGTGTTGGACACTCTTCCAACGACCAATGACGCAACAATGTCCATGGGAAAAATGAATGGCTTTTGTTTACTTCTGGAAACCTTTTAAGGCCAATGCCCACTTCTTCACTCTATCAACCTCTTCTCAGCCAATTCTTGAGAAAGTGACCCCCAATATTTATCCCACACCTTGCCTTGACACTCACCTTATTTGGGTCAAGTTTGCACTTGTCCACTGGGTTGGAGTCCTTAATGACTTCCACTTGCTCTTCGCCAAAACGCTCCCCGTAGAAACCCTGAGGACAAATGAGTCAGAAAGGCCCCTTAGTACAAGTAGTAAAAGTTAAAAAACCTCACACAAAGAAGATATACTAACATAAATACAAGCTGCAAAATGGCACAGGATTGGAGAGTCCAAACATTTCATTGTTGTTAAGCTTTACTTTTAATCCCTTGAAGTCATTTTGTTTGTCACTTATTTGAGCCTTGGTTTTTACCTCAAGCCGGTGAGAGATCTCTGCCAGTTTGGTGATGGCGGGCTCTTTGTACACAAACTCCTGCTCGTCCAAGTCGCCGAATTTGGTGCCGTAAAATCCGACTCTGAAGTACGTACCAAACATCCTCTTCCCGTCCTTCACGAGGAAAAAAGTTTAAACCAATGGTATCCATAAGCAGACAGAAGAGACAGAAGAGAACGCAGAGAGGAAAAAACATGTTTTGCTAAAGAGTCTATATAAATTCAACAATATCGAGAAGCATTAATATTTCAGTTGTGCGGTAAAGCTGTTTTCTTCAACAGGTTCCAATGTGTGTGCCAAGGAATCGACCAAAAAATGTCATTTGCAGAGCAGTAGGATGGAAAATCTGCATCACTCTTTAGACGAGTTGTGTAGTGCAGCTGGCTGCTACAAGACATGCACTTGGATGAGCTGAACCCAAACACAAAACGTGTAGTTCACCCATGAGTGTCAACAAGCCTCAACATCCATAGGGCCCGCTCATTTCTCAAGTTTGAAACCGTAAATACATAGAAAATAAGCACTGGCAGCGATACTGCAAAAGGATAGGGAGTGTTGGTTAATAATGGATTGTGTGACCGGGGCTCCAACCAAACCCTTGTTTTCAAGTCAAAAATAAAATACAATTCTATTTATACAGAGCCAGCCCTTTTTGATATTGTACCAATACCATTTCCAAGGCTTGGCGTGCTCCCTTCAACTCTGTCTACATTAACGCTCGCTCTATGACTGCCTTGAAACTCTTTCTTCCAGGTGTGGTACGTTGTGCGCAGATGTGCATGTGAATATTCTGTGGTTTTCAGTAAGACTTCAGATGGCACAAGTGCTGATTGGACAACAGCTCTTGAAACTCTCTGGCCAGTCCCAACACATGGTCCAACGGCAACTGAAGCTCCCGTCTAGTAAACAGGTTGCCATTACACGCCTTCTGCAAATTCGTCACCTCAAGTGAGCAAGTTATGATCAATAGAAGTGCTCATACGTGCCCACAATGAAAGAGGCTCAATGAGGTGGAGATTACCCTTCGTCCTTAACCTCGGACAGACCAATCACAGTCCAGCGTGTCGCATTTTGGTGAATCCCAATGCTGGCTAAAAGTTCACTCTAAAGCCACAGTCTACTCTAGTCATACAGTCTACTCTAGTCATACTGATTCAAGTTCGGGTCGAAGAGGGTCTTAAGGTAAGTCGACGGGTCAGATATTTTGGCTTGGTGTGAAATCTGGCTGCCAAGCAAATACGAAGGTCAATTTGATTTGGTCAAGTGTGAAAGGCTGCAATCGATTTTTTTTTTTTTTTAAATCCTGCAGGTCTTGACTAGAGGACGGCATCAGCAGGGAAGACACGGATGAGGAAGGACGGCCTAAAAAGGTCTTTCACGGTGTGTGTGTGTGTGTGTGTGTGTGTGTGTGTGTGTGTGTGTGTGTGTGTGTAAAAAAAAACAAAAAACTGGGTGATTTGAAGGAATTGTTGGTATGAGACCTTCAACCAAACCCCTTGATAAGATTGATCAAATTACCCACTTAAAAAACCCCAGAATAAATTAATAAAATAATTGCCAGCGCGTGCATAAAAGTATAAAGTGACTGGCCCAAACTAGTTTTACAATTTATTTCCAGTTTTAACTAACATAACCCATGGCCCAGCCATTTCCATTTTAATCTTTAGCTGCATGTGATCAAAGGAGGTTAACAAATGTTTGCAACCCTGAAAACTAAGGAACTTACCACAACACACAATTAAGTAAAGTGGGAAGAATCAGCAACCCGGGGGAGAAAAAAAAAAAAAAAAAAAAAAAAAAAGGAGAAAACAGAATAAATTTTAATCAGGACTTGGCACCTCCAAAGAAGAACATAGAAAACAGACAAACACAAAACAAACCAACACACAAATAAGACAACAGCAAAAACAAACTCGGAACGAAGGATCCAGACCATGCAAAGGCAGAGGACGTTAGAGGAATAATATGAAAAAAAAATAAAATAAAGGAAGATTTAGTGTTTCCTCCACCCCTTAAAAAAAAAAACAAACAAAAAACAGGCAGTTGAGGGGAAGGCACTCTGGATGCTGAGTGCGCCGTCCGATTCATGCAACCAAACACCAGAAACACACGACAAGTGAATTACCCATTGACAAAAATAACTGAATAGAAATTATTAGAAATACAAAACAAACAAACTCAGGGGTCGATTTAGTTTCAAATGATTAGAACCAAAAAAAAAAAAAAAAAAAAAAGGAGGGGGTAAACTCCGAAACCTTCAAATAAAAAAAAAAAAAAAAAATTTAATAATCGGGATCCGATTTCGCCAAAACATGATGTTTAACCAGGTAAAATCCAATCTATAAAATCCAAGTTGGGGTACACTGAAATCGAACCCTGTGGCTGGATGACAAGATGAGAGGATGAGATGTGACAAATGCGTGTCGCGGTGGATATATGAGAGAGAGAGAGAGAGAGAGAGAGAGAGAGAGAGAGAGAGAGAGAGAGAGAGAGAGAGAGAGAGAGAGAGAGAGAGAGAGAGAGAGAGAGAGATGAGAGAGAGAGAGAGAGAGAGAGAGAGAGAGAGAGAGAGAGAGAGAGAGAGAGAGAGAGAGAGAGAGAGATAGAGAGAGAGAGAGAGAGAGAGAGAGAGAGAGAAGAGATAGAGAGAGAGAGAGAGAGACTTGCGTCGTTAGTGTCACGCTGTGGCTCCCATGCACGGCCTGGCCTTGCCGAACAAACACGGTCACTTTAAGGGCAAGACCCTCCCCCCTCCTCACCCATGGTGAGACAGGGAGAGGGAGAGCAGTAGAGAGAGAGAGAGGGTGGGGGTCTTGCTCAGAGCAAGGGTCCCCAGAAGGGGCGGCAGACAGTTGGCATTGTCCGCAGATGTTAATGGATTTATGGATGTATGGAACAAAGCGAAGGAAGCAACAGACCGCCCATTGCTAGCAAAATGGAAGACGAGTCAATATTAAAAACAAAAAAATAGTTACATAAATGAACGACAACCAAACAGACAGCTAGGGCCAAGCAGGAACCGTGAGCCACCTACCTCCCAGCCAGTACTCTGTGTGACAAAGAGAATACAGGACATGTGAACGACCACACGCACACACACACACACACACACACACACACCTATGCAACCGCTCACAGTGGTGTTCCTCAAATAAAACCAAGTCAGCTCCCATCACTGACTCTAGACCAGACTCTGTGAACCTTCTCCCGCAAAACCAATAAAGTCAACATCGCCATCCCCATGCAGCTTACTCATCAAATACAAGAGGGGGGTGGGGGGGGTAAGGGGAAAAAAAGGCATGCAACTCCGCTGGCAGAAAACTAAATCAAACAGAAGTGGTGTTCTGGGGAACCAAACCGCAAAATAATGGGAAACGTGCGGAAGCCGTTTCGGCGCAACAAGCTTTGTTTGTACCGGCGAGCGGTTCAGACGACCGTGCGCTCTCTTTTCAGCTCGCCGCGTTACGAAATACACTTTGTCGCGGGGGAAATATTCCCTCTGGCCAGCCGTCTTGGACATGTGCCAACTGGGAGAGGGACTCTGAAGTGGCGCCACGCAAACGACTATTAAGAGTGTCGGGGGTTGGCGACCGTTGAGCGTGACATCCATGAATTATTTCCCTTGCAAACCGTGAACACCGTCTGATAAATAATCCGCTGGGTTGGATTCAACCCATAACTCTTTGTGGAATTACACAAACACACATCAACCAATCATTTAAATCCGGATGTGTTCAGTTAATAAAAACATCAGTTGTGAGTGACAGTAGAACTATGCTTATAGTTGTTAGTTGTTTTTTTTTTTCGGCTCTACTCTCTACTGGAGGCCTGGTGTGGGGTGCTGGTGGGGTCAATGTTGACGCTGTGGGTTATTTACCTGGTGGACGATTTTGGCAAAAGCCTCTTGCAGTTTACCATGTATGGTGGCGAGCTTCTTGGCGTCCCTGTTGGCCTCGTGGATAGGGATCAGCACCTTGTACACCTCGTTCACCGCCTCGTACATTCCCGCCTGGGATGGAGAGGGGAGACAGGTGGCGCTTAGCGGCTCTCAACGCCCTCGAAGCCTCAAACAGAAATGAAAGATAAAACAAAACAGAAGCCTTGGAGGACACCCACCCACCCATCCATCCATCCATCCATCCATCCATCCATCTCACCATAGAGAAGGAGGCGGCGGCCTGCTCCAGTAGTCCCACCAGACCCGCCTCAGTGAAGTATTTCCCTGAGCAGATGCCCTCCTCGTCTGGGGAGACCACGTCGTCTGACACCGCGGACTCCTCCAGCACGTTGGAGGAGATGTTCTGGTCGGGGGGCGAACCACAAGAACCAAAAAGAGAACGTGAGCACGAATACACAAGTCACTTATTCTGCCGCGGCTGGGGCCTAATAGACTTGGAGGTCTCTTGAGCATTTCTCTCCACCTGAAAGGTGACGCAGCCCACTGGGAGGTACTTGCGGTCCTCCAGCATGCTGAGGTACTCGGCCACCAGGGCAGCGCTGTGCACCAGACACTGGGCGGCTTCAGCGTGGTTGGTCCTCTCCGAGTGCTTCCCCGCCATGTTCTGGAGCCACGTGAGCCGCAGGTCTGGCGAGGTCTGGTAGCCCTTGGCGATCCTGGTGGGGACATGGCGCATGCATGGTTTACCCTCACAACAGGAGTGAGTGAGAGGGTGTGTGTGTGTGTGTGTGTGTGTGTGTCATCTACCTGTACATGAGGTCTATGAGCATCTCGGGGTCCTCCTGGTGCTCCTTCATCTTCACGGTGTCAGACAGGATCATGTGCAGGTTGAAAACGAGGTCCTGAACCTAAACAAAAACCCACAAACACACCAACAGGCACTGTAGGAAGCTCAAAAGATTTGTGCATTTTTTTGGGGACCATATTAACTTTCGTTTTTATTGGTATCGGAATTGGGTTCTGCTGCTAAAGCTACAATGGCTATATGGTGGACACAGAGAACAGGGAGGCTTATTGGTGCTAGGGCCAGGCGGTATTGAACAAAAATCCAATAATCACTATATTTTTGACAGTTACTAGTGGTACCTGATCGGGGAAGGTGGTCTCCCTGAGCTCGAGGTCTTCCTCTGCGTACGTCAGGATGGTCTTGAGGGAGCGCCGCAGGAACTCCTCGTTGAAGTTCTGAGACGTTCCCACCAGCGACGACAGCGACATGGTCACCTGCATCTTCACCCGGGCGAAGTTCTGAACGGAATGGAAGAGACGGGGAAGAGATGTCAAATGTCGAGGATGTACCATGTCCCCCTCAAGCCAAAGTCGTTCTTTTTAAAGCATTGTTCAGGAGTAATTTACAATACATTGGTCGCACTAAAACAAGGGACCTTGAAATACAGTAAGCTTACACAGATTCTGTAGAAAATTAGAAACACCTCCCCTGGGGTCTCTCACAATTGAGCCATTAAGCTCGTTTGTAAGTGTTTTTTTATGTGTAAATATTCATCACCTGAATATCAACATGGAACCTATTTTATAACCTGAAGCAGATGCTACCAAGGGGGGCGCATCTGTTCTCTTTTGTCAGTGTTGAAAGTCATGTTTTGGTCACTCTTAACTGTTAGTTGAAATACGAAGAAAGTTTAAGACTATGTGAAACTTAAAAATGATAAAAACTGATTGGAAAAAAAAAAATGGACCACTCTGCGAAAACAACTGGCCAACACTCAACACAACAAGGTTGGACTCGTCGACTATTTTGTGCCATTCCTAGATTCAACCCCTTCACTGAAGCACAAGTCTAGAAAGATCGGCACTGGAATTGGATGGCTGTGTGACTCAATCGGGGTGGTACTTACGTTTCCTATCTCAAAGTTTTGCCTCATGAGGAGGTAGAGGGAGGCGCTGGCGTGCGCCCGGATGGTGCTGATGCTGCTGCTGCAGTTCCTAAGCAGACGCAGACACAGGTCGGCACACTGCTCCGTCTCCTCCTCGAACAGCAGCTCCGGGAACTACGCGTACAAATGTATGTGCACACGCACACACACACACACAGAACATTTTAAATCTCTGCAATTAAGATAAACTATTGATTTCAGGGGTATCAATTCGTATATTTGGAGTAAAATGTTGCCTCTCTAACCTTTGACACCAGCGCCCTCTGTGTAGCGAAGCAGTGCTGCAGGTAGAGGGCGCTCTGGTTGCAGGCCATGCTGTGGAGCAGCACCTTCAGCACCCCGCCCAGGACACTCTCCTTGGACTCCGTCACCGACACCGTCTGAGGGCGCACGCACACTATCATGAGTGCACCTGTTTGTGCATTCTTGTGTTTATGTTTGGAAAAAAAAATACTCCTTTGGGAGTGCCTTTCGTTATTTGCTCATAATGCGAACGCCTGCTTACGTCACTACACCATACCTGTACAATGATCTCCAACGTATCCAAAATAATGAGATTGGCCTCTGTTGCCAGGTTACCGTCGATTAGTGCTTCGTGTTCCAACTCTGCTCTGGTCCTGCAAAACAGGGAACAGGAAGAACCTGTCAGCCGCCGGCTCCCAAACAGCTTCCCAAACAATTTCCTCAGGATAAAATGCCAGAAAAACAAGTTCTAGAATGTTGCACAAGCCTCGGGTCAGAACATTCAAGGCATTTCTCAGGCTCTAGTAGATTTCGGCATCAACAGTGTTGGTTCATTTCCCGGTAGATAAACAGAGATTGAGGTTAGGAATTCATTACCAACGCTGCGCTACTGAATTTATTTCTAATATCAGTCGACTTGCCGAGGGGCTGATATGATTTTACGTTTCTACTGGACAAGAGTATCAGCAGTAGGACAGGCAAAAAGTGGACCGTTTTTACACACCTAACCTCGTTGACACGTCCGTTGTTACGTAGCAAGATGCTGTCTCGTAACCTGCGCGGCACAGTCCTCAAACGTTTTTGAAACGCTCCACAACAAGGCACACTCACACAAAAAAAAAACAAAAAAAAAACCAATACACAGCAGGGGCAGCTAGACCCAGAACCTCCTTTACCGTTGGGGTTAGGAAGCAGAGGCAGGGATTACAGGAAACTAACGTCCCAGAAGGGGTTAAAACAGAGGGAGTCGGCAGCAGCAGTAAATGTATTTCAGATCTTCAAGGAGGTGGATTATGAACACTGAGGGGTGAATTCACAAAAGGATTGCGCGGCTTTTGCGCCTGCTAAACCTGTGCAAATAACACAAAAAGCAACCGTCTAATTCTCAAAGCACCCGCAAAGGGTGAAATGCACCACTAACTGCACTGCCACACAAATGGCGTCTCGGTGCTCGGGGGCTATTTGCACGTATTTAAATTAGGTATTATTCATAAATTGTGTGCCAAATTGGCCCCTTTCTATGCAAATGAAACCTCACTGCAAAAATATCCAATCCACAAACATAAGCGCTAATAGCCCCCATGCAGTTATAGGGAAATTATTACCGTCTTCAGAGAATAAATGGTAACTGCGTGAATTATTATTTTTCTTTTTGAAACAGGGATGCCTTAGCTCACTGCGCGATCTGAGGTATCCGTCAACATTGGGATTTGAAAAGAATGGAAATTGTCCTGCGCCCCAGGGGGGACACCGGGGAGTCGCTGGCCCTGAATTCACAAGGGGTGTCATGCCCAGACTTTCTAGTGATGTGGAAAATAATATTTTGACATTATTATGTGAGTGCGGGAACCCTATCGTTTTTGTTCGGAAATAAATTACGGTCGAAGTGTCTGACGCTCATCAACCGTCAAACCCACTACACGAATGATAGATCGTTGTATCGGGACAGTCCAAAGAAGCTGTGGTCCAAGTTTGATCCATGTTAGTCCATTTCTGTGGGATAAGTTAGTTCAAAAACCGTGTTTTTCTTAACCGATGATTGGTCACAGACAATCGTCATCGTATCACTGGTCGCGTGAAATCACTGCAGACTACCGATTGGACGACTACTGACTGGAACATCATTGCACAACATCAAACCTGCCATTTGTTAATACGAAGGCTGTCAAAGTTAATGCGATAATAACTTGTTAACGCAAATTCATTTGAATGCCACTTACTTTTTTAACGCACTAACACACGTTGTTTTATGACCGTTTGCCCGACACATAGTTAAGAATGCGCCGACGGGTGTTGCGTTTGTAGTCTCGCGATAGTGGATTGGATGACGTCACATGCAGTCAGAGATATACACATTCACACAAACAACAATGGCGTGTGATAACTCCCTGTGATATGGTGGGAGACTCACTGCCTGCAGCTCCATGTCCCGAAGTGCAGATAGTCACCTTAACAGTTACATGTCCTGGGTTGCACCACCTGATGTTAATGAAGGGTGCATGTCTGCCTCCTTTGCGCTTGCCGCTTAACCTCGGCGCAGTTACCGGGGCTGCAGAACTGCCGCTAAGCTAAGGCAAAAAGCTAATGGAGGTACAAGCCTTATATTCCGCCCGTAGCGATGGGAAATGTGAACTCGCTGGCCAGCAAGACCTCGTGCTGGTGAGCTGGCTACCCTGCTGAGGAGCCAGAAGATCTACAGGGGGTGTAGTTCACTGTTTCACGGAACACCGACGCTAGTGTGGGTTTACCGGGATTCACTACTCACACAGCGGACAGGGAGGTTCCTCCCATATGGGGTAAACATCGCTGGCGTGCACCATTGTTCGGAGAAACAAGGTTTCTGCCACCGTCTTGCAGATAATAAAAGGCCATATCCACAGGATAAAAAAAACAGATCTACACAATGCGTGCAGTCAGAAAAGTTAAAAGTGAAAAACAAAGTTGAAAAAAGAATAAAAGAACAACACTACACAGATATAGCTACTAGAGAGGCTGCTCACGTCGCTGCAGCTCAATATCTGTTCAGCTCATCTGTTCTGTTGTTGCGTGTTAGGCTTGACTTGCCATGTTGTGATTTAAGCATATTTTTTATGCTAAATGCCCTTTGAGGGTTTCTGGACAATGTTTGTTATTGTTTTGGGTTGTTAACTGATTTCCAATAAACATACATTTGCATAAAGCAAGCATATTTGTCCACTCCTGTGTTGATAAGAGTATTTAACACTTGAAGAATATTCCCTTTAGCTACATTTTTAACAGATAAAAAAATGTGCGTTTCTTCGTGATTAACTATGGACACTGATGTGATTAATTGCGATAAAATATTTTAATCGCTAACTTTTATTTCTTTATTACTAATAACCTTTATTATGTTTGAAAATAATTAGGTTAAATGTTGTATGAAACAAAGCGCAGCGGATTAGTAACACAGCCATTGTGATGTTACGTAGCCAAACAGATTTTAGCGACTCCTAGTTTTGCATTATGACACCTAATGGTAGTATACAATAAACATTAGTGGTTCAGGGGGTTCACAGTTTACATTGTGTAGTAGTACATAAGTTAATGTTTATTTTTGCTTTCTGGCTTGTTTTTTTACATTGGTGCAATTGCTGCGACAGGTTTAAAGCAGCAAAATACACGTTTCGCAAGGCAGTTACATACATTTGTATTAGTCCTTTGATATAAGGCCAAATTCCAAATTTATGGTAGTCTACAATAAAAGTCATATTTCATATTATTAACACTAAACTTAATAAATGAACATTAACCTTAATAAATTCTGCAGTATTGCGAACAGGGCTTGGACATCATTTCGTCACACCCACTAACCCCATGCATTGCTGCCTGCAGCTATATTTATAATTATTATTACTGTCACGGCATCCCAAGGTAGCGATGCCTTGAACGGGCAGCAGTCCATGGTGGTTTTTAAAATGCACTCCAAAAGCAACTTGTTGAACCTTTGAATAATTTATTGTACAAAAAAAAAAAAAGGTGTTACAAACATTGACAAAAACGGTTAAATAATTCCTATTAAACTTAAAAGATATCAAAAAAACAACATAAAGTTATAGGGAATAGCGATAAAGTGGTCAAAACTGGCATTGAACCACAGATGGCATCGAACCTCATAAGACCACCAAGCCGGGGGGGCTGCACTCGAAAAGCCCAAAAAGATATCGGGTGACATTGACGCGCAATTCATGGAGGTATTAGAGGCCGCAATTCATTCTTTGTGAATTCACCCCTGAGACTATTCTGTTTCTCCCCTATGGGCGACACACTGCCTTGGATCATTTTAGACCCTGAAGGTCCTAAAATGGCGGCATGAAGGCAGACGACATGGCTACTGGACACTGTGCAACTGTGCAATTGATTTGATAGCTGGGCAAAGACGTCCATGATGGGACTGTGATATCCATCTGAAAACTGTCTTATTGCAACCGCAGCACAGAACACCCAGACCCAGGAGGTACACCCCAAAACGGGAAGCAGTCAGGTTAAAAAGCACAGCAGAGCCACTACAAACCCCCGAAAATGTCAACATCCCGGCGTAGATATGGTTCCCGGGGGAGAGGCATGGGGGTTACGGCACCGGGGCGGGGGGGGGGGGGGGGGGGGGGGTTCAGGATGAGACCAAGGGCTGGGTAGTGTCTTCAATGCTAGGTCATGTGCATGTGTGCACAATTAGAAAGCCGATTGTGAAATAAATAGATATTTTTTTTTAGTCTGATAAATCTGATATATAATAATAATAATAACAAGAAAAAATATTCTAATAAGAAAAAGCCTTCACAAATTGGCCTGCTGGGAGGCAGCATTCACTCATATTTAAGGATGGACTCTTATTTCCCCGTTTATTTCGCTCCCATTTCGGCTTCATAAGGTCCCACATGCAGTTGAAGGCACCGTTAGTCGAGCAGGTAAAACAAAGCGAGAGGGAACTCAGACATCACACTGCAGGTGTTTACCATACAATACCTGACTGATCTGTGGCTCCTACACACACACACACACACACACACACACACACACGCACACACGCGCGCACACACGCGCGCACGCACACACACACACACACACAGACGAGAGAACATGTGGAGGAATGAGTCAACAGAACATAAAGGCCGGATTTACACAGGAACAGTCAACAAAACCCCAAAGAAAAAGAGAGAACAGTTCAGACAATCTGCTTTCCATGCAAATCCAGCTGAAAAATAAGAATCACTGGGCGAGTTAACAGCAATCGGTGATGGAGTGATGTGTGTTGGTGATGGATGTTAACACGGAGCCCCTGTTGGAGGTCAGAAAGAAATCATTTTCAAATATTTTGTTCTCTCAAGCACAACTGGTATGTCATGTGAAAGTATATCATCATAGTAGAACATTCAATTCACATATTATGCTGATAGATCTGATTGCTGTGAAAAACCCTCACCACATAGGACTGGGTGCCGGGCAGGACCCCATGATTAAGGTTAGGGTTAGGGTTAGACTTCGATACAAAGGGTCACGTTTCAATCAACGTTGGCTCGAAATACGGTTCTTTATCAGTATATTGACTTTTTTTTTTTTTTTTCATCTTTTCTGACGCCCATAACAAATATATTTCACAGAACAAATAGTCTAATACTGATGTTAAATAATTTAATTCATTCGCCCAATGGTGACAACTCAAGTAAAGTCAGCTGTCCTTCAAGTACAGCTCGAGTCAACGTGTGTGAGCGTCATTCAGGGTTTTGGAGGCTGCGGAAAACTGGAAAAAAAAACAAAAAAAAACAAAAAAAAAAAACTGGAATGGGAATGAGTAAAGAGGGGAGCTGGATCAGGAGTAAAAAGCAAGCGTACTTGTCCATCTTCTCACTGTTCTGCCTCCAGTGGGTCATGTCCTTCCTCCAGCGCAGGTTCTCCTGGCTGCCGAACGCACTGCCGGAAGGACTCCTCTCTACAACACACACACACACACGCGGGTAAACCGTCGTCAAACAATAATGCGACAAATTTGCGCGCAATATTAGGGTGGCCGGTGGCAGTGTTGTGTTCATCTTCCTCCTCTAGCAATGTTTTGAATAGGGGCCATAAAATGATTGTATTATTGTATTGTAGAGAGAGAGAGAGCGAGAGCGAGAGAGAGAGAGAGAGAATATGTGTGCGTGTCTGTGTGCAGAAATGCATTAGCACGCCCAGCCCACGGGGCCCTCACCTAGCTGCCCCCGGCTGCGTCGCACCATCTCCTGACGGGCCCCGATGCTGCCCAGGATGGCCTCCTCCAGCTTGGCCTTCATGTCCTTGGACTTCTTGAAGGTCAGGCTGTTCATGCGCTCAAAGGCTTTCTTCCCCTGCATGGTGAACACAACATGGGCCTTGTTTCCATGACGCGGGGAAAGAAGAAGAACGGACGGACGGACAGAGAACACAGCGCACAGTTATTTGGCGGCACAGCACTCGGCAAGCCAGGCAGGTTAGGGGAGACTGCGTGGGAAAAGGGACGTGGTGAAACGGCCTTAAAATAGAAGAGTAAACACAGCACAGGAAATACCGGAAATAGAGCAAAGCGGAAGTTTTGTGAGTAATCTCTTTTAACCATTTGATCCCCCAAACCAGCTAAGCAAAATAGATCAATTCAAGAGATATACTGAATAATGCAAATTCAGCAGTTATAAAGTATAACAGTGTTAAGTGCAATATTAAGTCCACACAGTGAAGAATAACCAAGAAGAAAGCTCAGAAAAAGAAATAGTAATAGTCATAATAAGAAATACTTACTTCACATTTTATTCAAGACTTCCGGACCACATTTTATGCCAGTTTCAGCTCAGTTAAAAAAAAAGATTTTGAAATGATTCTAATTGTGGTGAAAAGAAAGTTTTAATTCTTTTACACTAAATAAGTGTAAAATGTATTTTGACTTTTTTCGGCCTTTTCTTCCCCGAAGGGGCCACGCAACTTTCTCAATGTCCTTATTATGAATTAATATGTCGGCAAATCAATACTTCTTCAGACTTCTGCATGGCCAGCGGCTGGCCTGTAGCATGGATCCGTGGAGCTAGTTGGTGACCAAAGTGAGGGGTGACTCCACAGTGATTTGAACTTCAGCAGCGCCCTGAGGATGCAGTCAGCACACCTTGCACGTTGGGGCGGCGGCGGGGGGCATTACCTTGTACTCGAAGCAGGAGACACAGAGGTAGAGGAGATCCAGCAGCCGGTTGAGCTGGGACACTGACAGGTCCGTGAACCACTTCTGGAGCACCAGCTCGTCGGCGTTCTTCAGCACCCACAGCAGGCAGATCAGGAGGCTGCGGCTGGACTCCGCCGAGAAGGTGCTGTGCTGCCGGCTGGCCTGGAGAGGAGGAGGAGGAGGAGGAAGAGGAGGAAGAGGCAAGAGGAAGACTAGGTAGGTTTGTTTCTTTTAGGACTTCAATAGCATTTTTTGGAAAATAAACATATTACGTACATTTCTTCATCATTGTGTTGAGTTACTTATATATTTCTATGTGGATTTCTCACATGAGCGTTTGCGTGTGATGTTTGCAGTATATCGGCATCAACCAATTTCGATAAACTCAGTGTTTGCGTGTATGAAAAAAAAAAAAAAAAGAAAAAGAATGACAACCCCCATTCCTTCCAAACTTGTCATCCATCTTGTCCCGAGTGACGACTTGCCTGCGGGTTGAGCAGGAAGCTGCTGGGCCGGGACATCGGGGGCACCGTGGATGTGCCGGCTATCGCCATGGCTACGGTCTGGCTAATCAAGGCCTCGCCGTCCGTCTCCTCTCCGTTGCCGCCCGCCGCTGCCCCCGGAGGGCAGCCTGGCCGACCCCACTGGTTGTGGGACTCTGTTGGAAGAAAAAACAGAACATAATAAAATAAAATGCCATGCTATTAACCCAATCCTTCACCCAACGCGATCCTAACACAGGGTGGAAATTGCAGCTGGAAGAAGGCCCAAAGGTCAAATGGGAAAAAGAAATGAAAGCGTTGGACTGAACGTTTGATGGGTACATTGTCTCAGAGGGCAACAACCTCTGGACGACTGATGACACAACGCCCCCGAGGCAGCGGTTACTAAAGGTCACAAACCACCTCCTGTGTGATACCTCTAAGCCGGAGGTATCAGACACAATCTGCCCAATGAAGCAGAACAGTGGGGCATTCTGATCTAACCTCACAATTATCTGGCAAATACATTACATCCTATTTAACATAGGCATCTCGAAGTGAAAGGCAAAGAGTTGTATCTTGCCTTTCCCTTTGCCCTGGAGACAAAACTGGTTGAAAATCAACCGGTTTCGTCTCCACAGAACCCTCTTCAGGTATGGCCGACAGCTTTGAGCTAGTTGAGACCGCCAGTGTGTTGCTTTGTCGGGTTTAGGGGTTGTAATATAACCCATAAGAGTCACTCTGGTCCGTTCTCTACCTGTGAAGTCGTGGAGCTGCGGCAGCGTTTCCATGACGATGCCAATGAGCGGCAGGTAGAGCATGGCAACACGGGCCTTGACCTCAGGGTCGGCGTAGCGCGGGTCAGAGTCATGGCTGGACAGCAGGTTGTGGACGACGTTCACCACCTTCTTATGCAAGCCGAACATCCTGCAGTACGAGAGAGAGAGCGAGAGAGAGATCGTTAATTCACCACAATGTGAACACACACTTATCAACAACACACAGCTGCAGAAGCAACAATCATTCTGCATCCTCATCGTCTTGGTAGGCTCCTTTTGAAACCTTCGACTGACCAAACTGATGAACCCAAATATGTTGTAGAACCCCTGTCTCCCGTACCAGTGCAGTGGTACAATGTAAAAACCTGCGCTCCACTTACACCTCATTGTCCGTGTCCAGTATCACCGCCAGCTCAGACAGCACCAGACCGGCGAGGAAGTGTTGCTCCCTGAAGGGGACAGACAGCTCGAACATGTTTGCTATTTTCTGGTCCTGGACGTGGGTGGAGAAACCAGAGCTCTGGGGGGAGGCAAAAAGAAGAATCCATGTACACTACTTTGAGTGGAAAGGGTGAGAGCCTCCGCCCACTCTCTCCATCTCCATCTCCCGTTCTATCTCTCTCCGCTCCAGTTTCACAACACGGTAAACCGCACTTACACCGTTTCAATGCTCAGATTTTTCCCGGCGGATACTTTTTTTTTTTTTTTTTTTTAATCATCTGCCATCTGTCAATTGCGATCGACGATTTAATCGTAAATCTGCCCAAGCCATCACCACATGGGATGGTATAGGAGCAGTTTTCATGTGCATCAGCCCAGCCCTCATGACCTTGGGGTAAATGAGTCTCCAGTGGGACGGACCTGGGAAGTAGCGGAGGAGACGGAGGGCGAGGGGGAGGCAGGCGGCGTGAGCAGGCCGCAGGGCAGGTTGAGCGTGACGTAGTGCTCGTGGCTGCAGGCGATGCGCAGGAAGTCCAGCCTCAGGGACTCCAGCGTGGGGTTCTGCAGGGCGTAGAGCTTGGTGGACACCTGGAGAGGAGAGCGGAGAAAGCATGACGAATATCAGCCTCAGAGCTGAAAGCGGGAAAAAGTATATAATACTTATTAATATATAATATTAATAATACTCAGCTCAATAGGTGCATTTAAATGCTACTTTCTAATTGAAGCCGAAAAATATACCTGTTTCCAATACGTCTTGATCAGGGTGAAGACGAAGCCTCGGTCCATGACGGACAGCAGGTCGTTGAGGAAGAAGGCCAGACTGGTGTTCAGTCTCTCCACCAGCTCCAGGTCCTGTTCATGCGGAAGGTCAGGGGTCAAAGCCCACGCAATCCTAAATTCATTGCGTTCCCATTGCTGTCCGACTACAGAATAATTCAGCTTTGGGCATATGCATAACTAGAGAGCCATATGAGGGACTTTTGGACTGTAAAATTCAATTCACGACCCTTTTAACCAATTTAGTTCTGTTCATCCACAACAAATAAAAAAAAGAGAGTAGAGTAGCAGTACCTTCTGGAAGCGGGAGACGATGTCCCCGGCGATAGTGCTGACGAGGGCGGTGATGTCGTCCATGAAGCGCTCGGGGAAGCGGTTCTTCCGGGGTGACTCTAGGCGGTCGGTAAAGTACAGGTGGTGGATGATGCTCTTCACCTGAGGGTCAGAAGGTGGACATTTCAGCTCAAAACGAGGGTCGAGAAAAAAGTATGAATAAAGTGTTATTTTATTCATTTTTACACTATTACTATCTATGACATTTATATCTATAAATCCATTATTAATGCCATTGTCATGTACTATTATAAGTGTTTATTTCCCTGGAAAAAGCCATTCAGAATTATTTTTATTACATTACAATTTGAATAACAAAACCAGGGGGAATATCACAATTTTTCAATTATCAGGATTTTTCAAGGACTCTTCAAGTACTACAGCACAAAGGCGGCTCTTTTCAAGGTGTTACAGCACTTACATTTCTGAGGACAAAATTCAAGCACTTCAAGGACATTGGTCAGAACCCTGCTATATAAAACCTTCAACAATTCCATGTAAGGTTTGCGACAAGGTGAGCGGCTCAAGGCTCAAGGCTACGGCAGTTGCGTTTCCTACCATGAGCTCAAAGAAGAACCAGGCCTGTTGTAGCGCTCCCTCACGGACGCTGCCACTGCTCACCACCCACTGGAGGGCCAACTCCTCATGGAAGAGCTAGGGGAGGGATGGAGCGTTGAGGAGACGCGGGATAGAGGAGAAAGGAGGCAGTTAGAGGCAGGTAGCTGGAGGAATCAGGTTGTAAAAGAACGACGGTCGACGGTTCTGTACCAATTATTTCACTCACTGTGACGCCAACGGGGGTTTCAAAATTAACACACATGGGTGTATTGTTTTGTCTTTTGTTCAGGAAATAAATTCACTCCAAGATACTTTACGATACAGATAATTAACAAGCAAATGGGGGTATTGATTTTGGAACCCCCTAGCTGTGGACGACCTTCATTCATTCATTGATATCATTTCAACTATATGGTTCTGTGGCTCTGCTGTGACTCCAAAGACCTACGAGGCTGTCTCCATTAAAGAAAACGTGAGGGTTACTAAAAGAAAAGTGGCCTAGAGGCGTTAGATAGCATAAAAGACTACAAAACAAAAGTAAATCGTCACGTAAATAATAATCACATTCCCACACAACGCTTGAAATACTTTAAAGAACTGAGTAAAAGTAGCCTTTTCTCAGCATGCAAATAATGATGCATACAAACGGCAATGTCTTGACAACAGTTCAAGAGCCAAATAGTTCAATTTCTATAAAGCAATGATGTCCTTTTTGTGTGCATGGCTGCCATGAGTTTCAAAAAGACCAACACTGAAACCATATTATGAAGACGCCATTCAACGCAACAAGAGGCGGAGCACTGACATTCAGCATCCAACAAGACTCCACAACAAGCAACCCAGACATAGACAGACAGACAGACAGACAGACAGACAGACAGACAGACAGACAGACAGACAGGCGAGGAGGCGAACAAGAGGGAGGGGGGATGGTGGTGGGCTCCTCCCCCTTGTGCAAGTGGCTCTACCTTTTTGGTGGGCAACCGTCCTGTTAAACTTTGCAAGAAACTGGCGCTCTCAGTGTGCGAAGACATGCGATTGCCACAGCGCTCCATGGCCTATGGGTGGGATGAATGGAACGGTGACAACAAGGTTAGTGGAGGAGCAACGGGAGCACGAGGGGTTGCACCTTTTTCCCCCCTTAGTGTACCAGTGGATGTGTCTGCTGGCACACACACACACAGACGCGCACATACACACACAGACGCGCACATACACACAGACGCGCGCACACACACACACACACACACACACACACACACACAGACGCACACACACACACAGACGCACACACACACACACACACACACACACACACACACACACACACACACACACACACACACACACACACACACACACACACACACACACACACACACACACACACACACACACACACAGCGTGAATGCTATGATATTAGTAGGACGTCATGCAGGAATATAATGGGAAATGAATTAATACGAAGGCTTCTCTACTCCCACTGGAAAGGAATTCTAGCACTACTCTACTGTCATTACTATATTGGGGGAATATAGTATGAATTAAATCACAATAACAGTTACCAAGCCAGTTACCAGTTACAGTTATCACTCTCAGTTTCCCTCTCATGAATCTTGCAGAGGCTTAACGTTAAAAAGAGAGTACTTTGGCTATAGATTTGAGAGGTTGCTTCCCTGAGTTTGCTCAGAATTTTCCAATTTGAACAACAACATCAGGCTTTGGGAGGGATTGGGTTTTTAGATCCGGCACCTAGTGCCGACTAGTGAAAACACTACAGCTGATAAGTCATGCAGGCGGCTGTAACTCCCGTGTGAGAGGTGAGGAATCACGGGAGGTTAATGGTTGGTATTTGGTGAAAATACCGTAAAATTTCGATATTTTGGCTCCATTGTTTTGCCTTTGCAGCACACCAGATACAATTTATTTATTTATTTTTTTTTTACACATGCAGAATATGATTTTTTTATTTTTAGAAGTAGAAGTATTTTTCGAAGTGTCTACAGTTGCCTTGGTTCAAAGTATAAAACATTTGGTCGATTCCCAGTCTATATAGGTTTTTGTCTATAAATTGTAAACAGACTACATTGCTTTTCCTGCCCGGCAAAGGGCAACAATGGACCAAAACCAAGAAATGTCACAATATTCCTTAGATGTGGATGGGGTGAGTTCTGGCTGAGCGGCAATAAGGGTGGACAGGGCATTTAGTGGAACCACCTGCATGGTTTCTGGAGCAGACCCGGGGCTGGATCCCCAGGGGGCACTTTTACAGCCCATGGTGTGCACCCACGAGTTGGAACGATCTAGGCCCTAGGGGGCATCAAGGTCAGAGGTCACAGAGCACAAGCAGAAGGCAAAGGAACGAGCGAGCAGCACCGGGGGGGAGGAAGGAAGGAGGGAATGGAACAACCACAGGTTAAAAATAAAGTTTTAGAGTTCAGGGCTTCTCCAGGACATCAAGGGCTCCAGAAAGAAAAGGTGATTTGTCAATAATTTAAAGATTCTAATCATTATCACACAAGAGAAAGTCAAGCAGTACAAGGCAAGAACAAGATCTGTCTCAGTCCCGTTCCCCTTTTCCACTCTGCGGTGGAAAAAAGCCCAAGAGAAGACAAGGTTTAGTTGAGTTTAGTAGTAGCGGTAAGGCAACATCCATTAAACAAGGGGAAGGCAGGTCCATCAGCAAAACATCACTCACTCATCAGTGTTCAATTATATTTGGGGTCAAATGAATTAAAAATATTTTTTTGAAAACCAAAAAGGGGTTGAATTACATTAACATTGACAGCAAGGTACAAGTTAGAAACAGATTTGGACAAATGACAGGCAGTCAAATAATAAACATAAACGACAAAATTGCCCTCAGTGAATTCTCACCCAAAGGTAGATCTAGTAGATCTAAATTATATTATAGTTTAATGTAACACTTAAATGTTAGATTAGCTTTACTATTCTGTGTTGAAAAATAGACAAATGTTATGCTATTGGGAAACCTACAGCACTGCTGCCGCTTCTCACTATAGTTAAATGCAGTCCAACGGGTTAGATTAAGCAATTTAATGCTGAATCTCATTTCGAAAAAGGGAAGCTAGCCATATAGTCAGTCTTCATATGTAACACCGTAGAAAAAAGGCTGCCAACGTACATTTAATCGGGTTTTCCAGGGTTTTATTGACTCATTTGCACTTCTGCAAATCAACTCTGGCTATATCTGTACTAATGTAAGAGTAGTTGAGAGAAGTTGCGCCGCTTCATATTGGCAACCTACTGGAGCCAATGTTATGGTTTAGATGTACTATGTCAACTGTCTAAAGAAGATAGAAATAAAATGTGATATTACCCATGTTTCTCAAAACATGTTCATAAAATACGCACGATTCCTGCATTAACTTTTTTTCCAAGGCTTAAATATTTGCCCCGTTGGACGGCAGTTAAGCACAGCAAGAAGCTGCGTGCGTGAGTGGTACGTTTCTCAACAGGAAAGCATTCAGTGAGGTTGTGCTAGGAGCAGTTATAAAATAGGGAACCCATCGATTGAGGTCCACCTGATTGTTCAGGCTATAATCTTAAGATTTAACGATCCTTTCACAACCTCCGCTGACTGAGCGGTGACTGTGTGTTTGAGAGAGACTGAGAAAGGTTGCTGTTATAGGGGTGAGCGAATTAAGGTGTCTGTTTGCTGGTGTTTGCCTACTAGCTATAGGGTTTTCCTCTCATGTAGGTGATAAATGGCACCGTAGATCACTGTGCAGAGTCAAGATTCCTGCTTCAGTGTGTATGTGTGTCACAGTCTACCCTTTGGCACTAGCCTAAAATAGATCTAAAACCAATGGAATTCTGTACTTCTACATATGTAGACCGACAGCATTCTGAAAGATCTAACTGTAGTAACAAACTGCTGCGAATTTGCTAAATGAGGAGAAGAGGCTCAACCCAAAAAGCAGGAGGAATTCACAATGCGCATCATACCTTGCTTCCGATGATGGAGCGGACCTCGTCGTCGGGGGAGGTGGGTGTGCCGGATATGTCGGGGTTGCTGTTGCTAAGGCTGCGGGAGCGGTTGAGGTTAAGGCTGGCGGGTCGG
The DNA here is from genome assembly GCF_960531495.2 of Zeus faber. Lineage (NCBI taxonomy): Eukaryota > Metazoa > Chordata > Actinopteri > Zeiformes > Zeidae > Zeus > Zeus faber. The sequence continues at coordinate 17,593,972 of NC_137193.1, forward strand.
ACGGCCGAGCGGGCCATGGTGGCATAGTGGACCGAGCCGCCCAGCCCTCCTGGGCCTGGAGGGAGGGAGTTTTTATTATTTATTAGAGGTTTTATGATTTGGCAGAAGGTTAAACATAAGGTAAACATTTGTTGTCAACGCACCGCCCTGGAGAGAAGATTCACGTTTTACAAGTGACCACCTCTCAATGACTCTGAAAAACGGCCAATCAGCGTAAACTGCAGGTGACCTTTATACTGTTTAAGTGGCCTTTAGTTGTGTTTATTTTACATTTTGTCTTTGTTAATTGCACAAGGAAAAGGAATCAGTGTCCAAGCGGCGCAGATTGGTCCGACCCAGGGCAGGAAGTTTTCTTAAGTTTATCTGTCTTGCAGTGAGGGATCGGCATATTGGGCTTGGCAGCCGTCCACGAGCGAGCGGCACAGAACGATGTCTGCACTTATTCTGTCCTGTCATCATTAATATTATTTATCCTTTTGGCCAGCGAGCCCCTCAGTTTTGATTAAACCAAGCCAACCTGCATTCTCCTGCCTATCAACGCACACCCGAGCGGCTCTGAACCCGACTGCCTCCTTCTCCATTGCATCCTGGGAAGTAACCAACCGGTCACAAGCAGTGCCCGAAAAGGGACATGGATCACTGCGATGCAGAACCCTGGATCCCGTACCCACAAAAGCAGAGAGTGGCGGCCATCACTCTCACCGAGGTCCACGCCAAGGTCTACAGCCAGACGGCTGCATACCACAGGGTGCTGGCAGGAAGCAGCAGGAGTGCTGGAGTCTCTGAGACGGGCGGGCCTCACTGCCAAACCAAGGAAGTGTGCGCTTGAGGGAGTTACATTATCCGGGCTACCACTTGGATGAAGTCCTGCCCCAAGGCTAGAGCTAGACCCCAGAAGGAGGTGAATCAGTTCTTGGGGCTGGCTGGCTACTACAGGAGGTTTGGTGTTGACTTTACGGAGCTGACCAGCCCCTTGTCTGATTTAACTTGAAAGGGTGCTCCAAATCCGGTCCAGTGTAAGGAGAAATGCCAACAGACGTTTGTGAAAGTAAAATCAGCTTTCTGTGGGAAGCCAGTACTGTTTACTCACAACGTTGCTCTCCCTTTCTGTCTGCAGAGCGACGCGTCAGACAGAGGGCTGGGGCAGTGGAGGTTGAGGGCACAGACCTGCTGTACATCAGCCGCAAGCTTTCCAAGCGGTAGACGAGATACAGCACCGCCGAAAAGTAGTGTGTAGCGATTAAGTGGGTGGACAGCCCCCTCCGCTAATACCTCCTGGGGCATGCTTTCACACTCTGCCCAGACTAAGCCCCGCTACAGCGGCTCCACCGCATGAAAGACACCAACACACTGATCCCCCGGTGGTACTTGGCTCTCCAGCCATCTAACTACAGTTCTGAACCGTGAGACTTTCCCTGTAATAACATGCACATGGTATAAATTTATGCTTCAAAATTAAAGATGTAAACTTTAACCCACCCTCAACTTAGCAGACATGTTCTGCCATCTTTGTTTATAGCGGCAGCGGCACACCCACTTTCTGCCAAATGTTTACAATAAGTTGCTTTATGTTACTTAGGTGCATGGGAGCGGAACAAAGGCGGAAAGGGGCTTCTGGAAATTGCTCATTGGATAGATTATTTCAACAATTGCCCATCTGCTACCACGCAGCAGCAACATACAGTCAGGTGAACTAAAGTTTACATCTTCAATTTTGCAAATAAGTCAGATTTCGATATATATGTCCATATTTTGCCTCTCCTGTGAATTTGAGAGTCCCAACAAGTGCCGCTTCAGAGGCTTTACCATGTGTTTTTCCTTTTTAATATGAAATTATTAATATAATTTACAGAAAACAAAGGGGGGGAAATAATTAATAACTTAATACTGTGAAATGACATACCATTACACCGTAAGTCAATTTTTATTTTTTTTACTTTAAACTTTTTTAACAACTAACCTTCGGGTTGGCCTACAAACACATGTCATCCCAGCTAAATTGGCATTGAGGTTTCAAGCTGTGAATTGTGAGAGTATGAGAAGTTTGCACAGAAAAGAGTGTTCTACATATTTTGAAAAACTAAAATCTGATCTCATTGAAATTTGTTATGACATCCAACTTCAGCACGCTGTGAAAGGGAATGCTGATTTAACTCAAAAAGAAAAACTAAGAAACAGAAAAAGAATGAGGAAGAAAGAAAGAAAACTTCAGGTAGTGTACCATGTATACCTGGTGAGGGGGAGGTTGAGCTGGTGTCTGAGTCGGGCGAGCAGAAGACAAAGTGGAATGAGGAAAAAGGAAAAAAAACAAGAGCATGAGAAAAGAACATGAAAGCCAGTTGGCGGGTAGAAGATGAACCTCCCTCGAAAAAAAACAAAACAGTAAAATAAAAGAGGTGTTTAGCGGGGCTGGAGGAGGGCGTACGGTACCTGGTGAGGGCGAGTTGGGGTCGGTGTTGGGCAGGCGGAAGACATAGTGGATGTAGGAGGAGAGCAGGCTGTTGCGGCCGTGCATGTCTTGGCTGGTGTCCAGGTACTTATGGAGACGGTTCACTATGGAGGCCATGACCTCGAAAGAAGCCTGGCCCAGATTCACTGCACAAGACACACACGAGGCTCAATATTTATACGCATGCACAGGAATCAAAGACATACAAACAGGAACTCAAGAACTTTTTTAGACAGCCAGGTAAATACCCAACTGAAAAAGTAAATAGTAGTTCAGCGAAATGTGTTTGAAAGGCTGTCAGAATGTGGTCTTGGTGTAATACAATGAAAGGTTTCATAGAGGGAAATAGTCTGGCTTCAGGTGTAGAGTAATGTGCATAAAAACCCTCACAGTATGAGATATAATTTGTGAGTCAATGTTATATTTGCATCAATAATGTTTTATTTAAGAATAACAATTTAAATATGAATGTTAATGCTTTGCATTATATTTCTGTAAGCGTAGTTTTCTGCGAATGCTGTGCCTGGCGCTGAAGTCAGTTACTAAGTGTCATGCTATAAAATATGGATTTTGCAAGAAAGTGGGTCAGAGGTCTTTAATGCATCTTCCCAGCCTTGACTGGCAACACCAGTTTTTATCTGATCTATCGTCTCAGCAAAGAGATGTCTTCATATTAGGGACAGTGCTCAGTGTTAACAGAGCTTGGCTCTGACTTTAGATTCACGCTGGCAAACATGATCATTGCAGTTAACACCCTAATTATCTCAACTTTGGATTCAACATTGTGAATCCAATGTATTTGGATTTTTTTATATATATAATATGTATATATATTATACTGTACATCATACTTTTGATTATTATTGACACGGTTCTCTGTAAAAATAATTACCCCCAGCTCATTAACAGACATATCTCCTCTGTAGGTGTTAACAAATGCTCCAATTAAGTTAAATACCTATCTGCCCGGCGATGACCGGTGGCCTCACTACCAGCAGCACCAGCTTGTCCAGCAGCAGGTGGAGGAATCGCACCACGGGCTCCAGCTGGGAGGAGTTGAGGGCTGCGATGCTGGACTTAAGCTCGGCCTCCAGATTGTTCTCCATGATGCGCATGTCTCCTATCCTTACCGGGAACATGTGTTCGTCCAGGGCATGCACCAGGGCAAAGAACTTGTCCAGGTACTGATCCTGGGTCAGGGAGGTAAGGTGCAGAGCGGAAGCAGGGATGAAAAGCAGATTCCAATTATAACGAGTTTGACTCAGAGCTCTCTTGAAGAGCTCAGGCTGTCATTGCCAGTGTTAAATCAAGCTCCAGTAAAATCGGTAAAGAAATGAACCTCATTATAAAGGGGAGGATGCAGTGTACAAAGCGGAGAGGAAGGTATGAGGTTGAAATAGATGAGAAGGAATGTGGGTAAAGCATAAAAGACAGGCAAAACAGGAAAGCCGAAAAAATAGAAGCCAGTATAAGTGGCAAAGCAAGTGTAATCAGAAAAGTTGAGAGTCCACAAAAAATAGGGTAATAGGTCTCCTTCTCTGCAGGTGCACCCAGGAGTGCTTCAGAAGTCGCTGCTACAGGAACACAGTAGAACCCAGCAAGTCTAATCTGAGCGGGGTAGTGATTTATAGGTGCATTAGGTTGGGTAGGTCTCCTCAGGGCCCCCAGTACCACAGCCAACACAGAGATGGAGTCGACCTCTGATAAATTATTACAAGGCAAGGTGCTAAAGACTTGGCACTGGAGAAGAATGACCACAATTGTGTAAAAGCAAAGAATAAAAATGGATGCAGCTGAACAGATACTTGACAGGATTCATTACGGTAACAAAATAAAGGAATTCCACAGTACATATTGTGCACAACATTGGCACATAATCGCCTGATCGCAACCAGTTGAGCAGACCGTGGTCATTCTGCAAAAATCATTAGGTTCCTTGTTAATTTGTCTATCCAAATGTTGGGGGAAATTAAATTCAATGGGGGAGAAGTCTCAACAAATTAAATGTGGATTAGGTGAGTTACCATCAGCAAGTGTCTACCTGAATCTTTATGGTTGTCCCAATGTTAATCGTCAATAGATAGCTCTTCTGTGATAGGCAGACAATTATTATCACACTATCATGACAATACTATGATAAAGGCATTAAAATGAACAAGTTAGACAATTAATTTGTCACAATTTAATGATTGTGAAAGCCCTACAACATTGAGAGCTTTTGACATAATGGGTTTGACTAAGCTCTGTAAATCCTATAGCAGAACCCAAAGAACCTATAGCAGGGAATTTACCTGTGTGTGAATGGTGGAAACGGCAACAACCTCCACGTTGAACACACCACGATGGTTATCCACCCATTTCATCCCTGGGAGTGGAACCTGGTGTACAGATGCACGTGTCAATAGAGCATCACCACACTGGCACCAAACGGCCTACATCGTCAGATTTCAAGATTTCTTCAAGATTCAAAAAACGCTGTCTGTCACGATGAAAAAAATCTTCTTAGATTAGATTGGATTATTGTCATTGCACAAAGTACAAGTACTGAGACAACGAAATGCAGTTTATCATTTAACCAGAAGTGCAAGAAAAGCAGTAAAGTGCAGCGTATGTATAAAGTAAAATAGGGTGAAAGTTAGGGGGTCGCAAAAACATCAAAACATACAACCATGAAAGACTCACATAAAATTTGGTTAAAAACACAAACAATTCTATAAATAAATAATAGCAGTTGTGAAAAGCTGAATCAAAAAGTGCTAACAGTCTATTTGGTCTTGTTTAAAATGGATATTGTAGTGGAAATTAAGAGTTTTATGAAAGTTTTCTTTTTGGCCAGCGGTGCTCTGAAGCACCTGCCTCATGGGAGTCTTCTACTTTCCCCTTTCTCATATCAATGAAACGCTCTGGCACTTGATCCTATTTTGTAAGAATAGCGTCTTACGTCGGGGGAGAGAACGGAGTAGGACTGAGGGGGTTTCTCCAGGGACACAGGCAGACAGAAGTGTCCCGTCCTCAGACGGCCGCTCTGCAGCATGGGGATCCACTGGAGAGCCCAAGGAGAGAAAGAGAATTAAAGAGATTTAAAAATATAGTTTTTAGTTTTTTCTAAATACATAAAAGGAAGCAAATACACAAATAAATACACCCTTATGTTCGCACACCCGTGTGTACCACTGAAGTAATTCCATTTTGTTTTGAATATCACCATATATTATTATTATTATTATTATGATTATTATAATACACAAAGTCGATCATGTTTGCCATTTTACGTGTGCTGTTTTTAAGCGTGTGCCATGGTTTTGTTGGGATTTATCGAAACAACGCCGGTGCTTACGGTGTATCCCACTGGGGTCTCCAGCAGCGTGTTCTGCTTCTGTTGACAGCTGACGTGGTAGAAGGTGAAGAGGATGTGGTGGTGGTCTGACAGAGAGGCCGGCAGCTTGATCTTGATCTCATCGTGGAAGTCGGGGGATCTGGAAGTCATGATGGTTTGGCAGTGTTATTTCCCCAATGGTGGTTGGAATGGTCATATATTGCACAGTAATAACGGACAACTGCCAGCGGGCTGAAATAGGGTTTTGTATCAGAAAACAACCCAATGCCAAAATCCAATGCCAAAAACCATATAAAGCATGATTCAAGAAAAGTGACTTTTTGCGGCTTACCGCTACTCGCACTGATGCAATTGCCTCAATTTGAGAAAAAAATGACAGTCATTCAAGATTTATGTCCTAATGACCCCAAATCCATACTGCTACAAAAGTGATATCAGTGAATCCCTCACTATAATGTTTGGTTCCATTAGTCTGGTCAAGTTATGCAACACTCTTGCATCATTGTCCGACTACTGAGTATTATGCCTGATAGCAAGTCACAAGCAATGCCTCTTAAATAGCTGGATGACTTACTCCCTTACTGAGTTCCAACATGAACACACCTAGTCTAATAATTTGGTGCAAATTGCAGTGCTCGGTTTTCCAGGAATAGAGAGCGAGTATCCAAATTGATGTCAAATGAAATCTTTATTTTCATTTTGTATTTAATTGGCCGTGGGAGACTCCTCTATAACTGGTTGGAGAGAGCGTGCTTCCTGCGGGATTAACCATATTCCGACAATATTAGACACTAGCAGCTGAGAGGTAGTAGCCACAGGCAAGCAGGTCCGTCCATCTCCTGCTTCCTTTTATGGTTCAGTCTATTTATAACTTGGGAAGTGATGTCAACAAAGCCAAGCAAAGCATGATTCTTGAAGTCTGGGAAATTAAAGGGGAAAAGGCATTTTACATAATTCCTTCTATCGTCCCACAGGGGGCATTACAAGTGCAGGCCAGGACCCTAAAACACAATAAAACAAAACAAACAAACACAAAGCATAGGGAGTGGTTTGAGGTTTAACAGTTTCATAACGCAACGAAGGACTCATTTCTTCATGGGAAATAAAGGAACGTTCCCAGTGCAGAAGGCTAGAACATGCAACCTCCCCCCCCCCCCCCCCCCCTAATGGAAAAGATAATAGATCATTGACTAGACGCATAACATGAAAAGCAAAAACGGACAAAAGTACAAAGGTAGAGCACAGCCTATAACTCGAAGGAGGCCGAATGAAAAATGCCGCCTAAATGCCGACCTATTATAGATGTCCGCCTTTGTTTAATAATTTGCATATAAGCAGAGGGACATGAGATATATTTTACTATTTCCAAGAAAAACCAAAGATAATTAACCATGACCAGTACACAGAGGGGATAGAGGGAGATAAAAAACTGGCAAGAGGAAGATTGTCCTGCTCACAGTAGTCCCATCGGTCACAGGTTGATTAACTTTGACCTTGAATGTGTGACCCCTGGGTGACAAATGACAAACGCCAGGTGTCGTAAAGAACACCTAATAGCGGCGATAAAATATTAGAGGGCCCTGGGGTCCTATATAGAGATGACGTGAAGTTGTGCCAAGGACATCCCTGAACAACCCAAAAATAAGGTTGGGCAAAAGAGTGACTCTTAACTGCTTTAGAAAAAATAATAAGCAAATATATTACTGAAAACATAGTTGGCATCCTGAATTTTAATCAAGCAAGGGGAATACAGAGTATAGTATTTTATCAATCCAGAAAACAATGGTTAGTCTGTGGATTCACCAGTCACATGACACGCACAGAGACCTTGATATCAGATGACCTCAGATGTCGCCTTTAACAAAATCGTCATAATCGTACGTTACAGCAAGGACATAAAACGAACATGATGCAGTACAACTCCACTGCAGCTTTAGTCCACATGCAATAGTCCGGTCGTTCATCTTGTTTCAAAATGGTTTAAATTTTTACAGCTAAATGCCAGACTAAAGCCCCCAATATATTTTAACAATGCGCTGCGTAGACAAGTGGCTGCGACGTGAGCTATTGTCCACATACTTGCCTGCAAATTTTTCTGGTGCCTTGGCAGATTCAAATGTATCCACCAGGGGGCAGACGGGGGCTGAAACCTTTCGACACCGCAATATCTTATTGAGAAGAAGAGACCTCGAGAAGGACTGCCAGACAAAACACGCATTCGGCACCGCCCCCGCTCCATTTCTCCAGCATCTCTCTCCGTGCTCGTACATAATGGTCTTGGACCGGTTTCCATTTGTCTTTGCAGGTTCCCATGTCGACTTATAAAATGACAGTGATCTCACGCCAGCTATTCTGGCAAGAATATTTATCACTGTTAAGTCGAGTCAAGCCATGCGAGTCAAGCCAAGTGAAGTCATTGCGGACAAGCAATGCAAGTTTCTCTTTAAAACTTTCCGCCATTGTGTCCTGTCTGCCATATCCTGATATACTGGCCGCACTGGTAATTTGTTCCATTGCATCTTGCGGACACGTAGCGTTAACTTGAGGACGTGCACAATCAACGCTCAGAAGGAACGCAGGACACACGGGGTAGCCATCTTGCGTACGCGTTTGCATAGTTAGAGCAAGTATATTAGGGCCTTGACAATCTGTGACACACACACCCAAAGTTTTTTGCGTGGGTGAGGGAGCTGTTTTGTCTGGTATGCACGTCCAGGACAACACAAAACAAGGTAGCCAATGCTTGCCTGAGAGGCTCAGTCCATGTGTGTTGGCTCAGAGAAGGGAAAGGTACAGTAGGTCTAGGCCAGTCCTGGCCAACCCGCGGCTCGCGAGCCTCATGCGGCTCTTTGGGTGGTTTCATGCGGCTCTTAAGGGGCTTTCACATGACAGCGTCAAAAACTCAGAAAAAAAGCGCAGCCATTCATTCCCTATTATGATTATAAAATCGCTATGATGTATCACTCGTTTTCCACCGCGGATCACTTCATTTACTCAAAGCGGACAGCAGCAGGAGTCATGTCCCATTAACGCCTGTTTTATTAGTCCTAATGCCGCGTTTACACCAAAAGCGCCGGGGCGGCGCGCCTCCATACAAAGTCAACGCGGCATTAGGACTAATAAAACACCAAATAAGATTCGAAAACCTTTGGAAGTTTATTTTCAACACTATTGACATGGTTAGTAGTCAACATATAAGATGGATCGGCCGGTGAATTGCGTTGCGTATCGGACGTCTCCGATGGAGAACTGTGAAGGCTGGAGGGGTGTGTGTGTGTGTGTGTGTGTGTGTGTGTGTGTGTGTGTGTGTGTGTGTGTGTGTGTGTGTGTGTGTGTGTGTGTGTGTGTGTGTGTCGCGACTCGCGAGCTGCAGGAGGAGGACCGACTGAAAGCTGCTTTAAGGGAAGGGACCATTGAGTTCTGGAAAAGTGTGCCAATGGAAAAATACCCCAATGTCAAACGGGCTGCGCTTAAGATACTGTCAATGTTTGGGTCAACATACGTCTGCGAGTCTGTGTTTTCTACCCAAAAACATGTGAAACCAAAGCATCGATCTGTTCTGACTGACACCCATGTGAAAGAATTGCTTCGAGTGGCAACAACGGAATACAAGCCAGATTTGAAGAGGATTGTTCAAGACAAGGAATACCAGAAGTCCCACTAAGCAACATGCATAGTAAGAGAAAAACGCTATTGTTAATTATTATATTTTTGTTTGTGGACTTGGTTGAACTGAGAGGTATACCGCGGAAACGCAGTACTTTCATTTCATATCGAGCTCCGATAGCGGGTTCGATCCTCGTAACCACACATTTTCAAAAATGTGGCCAGGGCTCCGGAACACCTAGTCCCAGGTATATGTGGATGGCCAAAGCATCGGATCGTGTATGGTAGGCAAGAGCCAAAACTGATTCTTAAAGGTTAGGGTTTAAGGGACACTATTGAATGAATTGACCCAACATGAAAAAAATACATCCTTATCATTAAACTCGAAGTCCAATTCCCCCCTCTATGAATAAATAAACAGCAGTACTTTTTGAACTGAGAGTTTGTGTGTGTGAGACAGTGCACACAATGTTAATTGGTGAAAATAACTGGCCTGTGGTCTTAGTACTCCATCCATCCATCTATCTTCAACCGATTATCCTTAGTCGGGTCGCGGGGGTTAGGAGTCAATTTCTGTCATTATCATGTTGGTGTGTGACATTTACAATGAATCTGGCTGGAGCAGAGGTCTGTGTGTGTGTGTGTGTGTGTGTGTGTGTGAGGAAGGGATGGGGTGATGTTCATGTGTGCCCATGTGTATGATGTGGCTCTTAGCAGTAACACAGTAAAAAAAGTGGCTCTTAGTCTCTGACTGGTTGGCCACCCCTGGTCTAGGCCATTGGCTACATGGTGGAGCTGCCCGCGTAGCCTGAGAACCCACAGCCAATCACAACCAATCGTGAGGGGATGTGAGGGAGAACATGAATGAACACTGTGGGGAAGCTCCATCGTGTCCATTCCCACAAACTCACCTTAATTACTACCGCTTCTCTTAATTTAGGTGTAATGGTTTGGTGAGAGCCACCACTTCCCCTGCATTTGTTGCTCAATTAATATTTTCAGGGGGCCTGCAATTATTAATTTCCAAATCTGCATCTTTATGATTGAATTCACGGTGCTCGCGTGGCAAAGCACAAATCGCAAGGTTTGAAAACAAAGTCATATGAACAGGAGGACATTACCTGTTATGGTACACCACTGCAGTGTAGGCCTCTTTTGAGAAATCTGCACAGCTGGACTTGCCAAATATCACCTTGGGGACGAGAAAAAAATTTGCTGACAATCCTATGACATAAGGCCGCAGCTAAACTGTTTATGGCGACTTTTAACCTTTATGTATCGAGGAAAAGCAAACTCAGCACGGACACTGTCACCCCCCCCTCTCCAGGGACATTTGGCTTGAGTTTCATACACTAGATGCCCGTCACAACTGTAACTGAGAAAAGTTCCCACCGGAAGAGTCATAACTTCTCAATTACAAATATTCTAACATTAAAAAATAATGATGTCGAAAACGACCACAGGCAGCTCATTTCATCAGTTCAACAATGAGCGTTTCATCGTACCGGCATAGCGTTGTTTGGATCCTCCCCGTTCATGAATTGCACTTTCACTGTGATATTGCGTGCAGAGCCTTGGCGGTTGGCAAAGTTGAGACTCTGTGGGTTTACATACAGCAGATTCCTGTGAAACATACACAAAGAGAGACACACAAGGCATTAGGAAACTGGCAGCACAGGATGCCACAGAAGCGGTGTCAAAACAGCACCACTGTAGGTAAGCATCAGGAAATTTCCCAGTGCGATTTATGAAACAGCAGTAATCCAATAAACTACATCAGCGATTCAAGTATAAACGTTGCTAGCTTTTCCACAGAATTTCTCATTCATTTAAAGTTAACAGGGCTCGACAGTTGGCCTCAGCAACCAGATTGAGTCAATTGGCAAACCATTTCGCAGCCTTTGGTTGCTCCCTTTGGCAACGACTTTTTAATATAAAAAAAATAGGGACCACAAACAGCAAAACGTGCACCCCAAAATAAATAAATGTGTTGCATTCGTGATATTGAAATATTTACTGTCGGAACCCTGCACGTGTGTTGGTGTGTTTATCCACGTGTGCACCGGCACCTGGTCACGTTTTAATACCTTTGTCGTTTGTAATGTGAAAGCATAAGATTTCCACATAGTGAGAGGGAGTAAAAAGGTGCATCCTGCTCATAGTTCGGTTATGAAATCCCAGCGCACGGAGCGTCTCTCCTGCTGGGCTGTTCACAGCGCTGTCAGCAAAAGAGTCAATCGCAGTGAACGACAGTAGAGCAAGGTTATTACAGTCCGGGATGTCGCTTTGCGGCGAATCACACTTTTTTCATGTCAGTTTGAGTGACTTGTATCAATCAACTAAAACAATCCGATGAGGGTTTTTTTGGGGGGGAGGGGCACCAATTTCAGGATTTATTTATTTTTTATCCATCCCAGAGAATGACGCCATCCGCGGTCGATTAACGAGTTGACTCATTAATCGAGTCAACTTGTTAACTCGTCTTAGTTGTAACGCAACTCGTGGTGTTGCGTTACAACTAAGACGCGGACACAGCTCTAATCTCCGGTTGAAAGCGCTCCAAAGCAGAGAGCGCTGCTGCGTACACAGGTTGGAAAAGCTGTAATGGGTCGGAAGTGATGCATTCATTGGAACTCAAAAAAAAAGCCTCGGCTACCACCATACGTATATTTCAGACCAGCAATCACGTTTAATAGTTTGTGTTGAGCCCTGGTTAGAATGCAGTGATCTGACGGCCAAGCCAGCCATGCAATGTGGCAACCAGCTGGGGGGGGGGGGCATTTACAAGTTAGGTGTCTTACTCAATGACATCATCGCTTTTTGTCGGAAGAGGCAACCCTTTAATTACCAGAAAATCTGCTACTGGAGCCCCTTTTGGGTTGACAATTCTGTGCACTAACTACTGTACCGGCAAGATGCATTACTGCTGCACAACGAGTGATGTAGTTCCCGTGCATCAAATAGCAGAAATGAAGCTACTACGTAAGAAGACGTGGCGATTTCAGGTGCAGTGGGTAGTAAGAATTAGAAGGTCTCTAGTTATAAGGGAATACAACAAGTGGTTTCCAAAACATGGGTAGGAGCTGAAAGATGTTGGAGAAACATATGGTGAAATAGTTTGTGCAAAAGGCATGGAAATGTGGGTATTGCCGTTGTGTCAATGTTCCTAATTGTACTGTTCAGCTTTGAAGCTCATTGTAGTCCTATCAGCACAAAGGAAAGGTCTAAGTTAAGGAGATTTTGGCGAAGTGTGATTACCAGACGTATGTCCTTATACGTCTGGTACGTGGTAGAGAAGAGGGGGGGCTGGGGGGGGGGGTAGGATATAAACAAGCTGACCCAATTTGTTCCAGTAAAAAAAAAAAAAAAAAAAAAAAGGAGTAGGGGGCAGACAGGAGAGCAGGGTAAAGCTAGACTCAAGAAAGATGTCTAACTCCAGTCACGGTAAAAAGCAGGTCAATGAAGCATGGAGGAAGGGGGGTGGGGTGGCATCCTTAGAGTTAACACAAATCCTCAAGCAAATCTAACCTAGTAACAGTAGATTTTAGCTAATGTAAATTAAAACTGGCATTGACCACTGTTGTCTGCAAATTAGTTCTGCGCCAATGCTGTTGAATAATCAATCAAACTAGAGCATGAAAAAAAGTCTTACACGTGTCATTGTCCACAACATATTCATAACAATTGAGCTTTACTTAACTTCCCACAAGGGATTAACAGCACATGGTCTCCTGGTTTCAGCTTTCTCCCAGTATTAGCTGCACAGGATATATTTTTATTATTAAGTATATCCATTGTCCCAACCGTTTTTTGCACATGTCCAGTTTGAACTTAAAGGTAACTTTCAGAGCTACAATATTAAACACAGCCCAGAGAGTGTAGAGAATGAAATGTAAACATCCGTTACAAAATTCATTACATTTCATTACACTGCATATATGTATGAAAGTATGTATATATATATGTGACGAATAAACCTCTTGAATCTAAACCTCTTGAAAAGATGGACCAGTTTCTGCCATATGTCTTCGGAGGGCGAGTGGTGTTGACAACAGGAAATCCAAAAGTAACCCCGCATCACGTGAGAAACCGCAGTGACGTCGTCGACTTGACGGGGGACAGGCTCCCTGGGTCTACAGCTGGGACCACAACTGATGGCGAGGCGTGGGAATCAATCAGCATCTTATTCATTCCCTTTTATCTTTTTTAGCTCTTATTCAAGCGAGTGCTTCTGAAAGGCGTTCCCTAATCCAACAAATGTTTCCTCATCCGAAATTGGCCAATGTCATGTAGAACATTGAACTCACCCCGTAAAATATTGTATTTTTCAGTGATAAAACTCCAGCTCCCTTAGTGGCTGTGATTCGTCAGTTCAAATCATGAGATTCAACTCCGGCGCTAATCAGTACGCAGGGTGGCTGTGGAGGTGGCCAAACACATTGAAATGTTCTCAATAGAGTGTTGAAAATAAGATACCATTTACCCCGCATTCTCTGGGGGGGACGGAGGTCAAAGTTATTGATAACTAAACATGCCTTGAGAGATTTTGGCCATGTCCTCCATAGCAGGCCAGGCCAAACACACACCAACACACCGTCAATTGCGCAGAAGCTGATGAGGCAGCCATAGTCCATGTAAAATTAGAACGAGAGTATTAGCCGTGGAAATTATAAAATGAGGAGTTCTTACTCCATCATGCTTTTATAGGTTTTAACAAAGATAAAACGACTCGAAAATAAGCATTTGTTCAAGTTCTCATAGTGGTTTGTCAAGCACCCTAATCCCCACCAGTGGAGAAATGATTTCCATGCATATTATTTTATTCTGTGAGCAAAGCACCCAAGAGGGTGGGAGCCGAATTAGCGTGGAAAATATAAAATGGATCACATTGTTTTTCCCCTATCACGTTAAAAAAGAGAGGAGGGCTGGAGAGGCACTGTGGGTTTTCAACAGAGGATAACAAAGAACTGAATGGCCGCACATGTTGCAGCCCGGCAAAGTTACTCACAGGTCATTGTGAGAGGTGATCACTCAGTTGAATTTGAAAAGCGAGTAGGTGGCCCCACTCGCCACAATGATACAAATAGCTGGAAAAGAATTTGAATGCACTGGTAAACAATATATATGCTCCGTCACATTCTAATCCTCAGATGACAATATTCACAACGACCTCTTGAGATTGAGACCCCCGTGTCTCTGTCTAAATAAAGGTTATTATAAAAAAAAAAAGAAAAAATTAAAAAAATATAACTATACCCAAAACAGGCAAATGGAGACCATACTCGATTTCATTTTGTTTCCGAAACTAATGCAACTACTGCATATACCCTGGGGATTCATAAAGGCTTATCTTATTAAATTAGCAAATAGATGTGTGAGCCAATGCTGCCCAAACCTTCCTTTTTCACAAAAGATCGAGAACATGTTAAACAAAAAGGTACAGATTCTTTATTGACATTTCTTTTTACAAAGACATTTAGCAATATGCCAATTGTTGCATTTATCTTTATAAGAATTGTTGCAATAATTGTGCAATGGTAAAAAAAATATTTCAAATCATTTGCTAATGCACATAGAATTGATTTATACATTTTTCACAAGTGTTTTAAAATTTGTGTTTCACAATTTCAAGGTTGAAACCTATTACTTTACTATTGAGTTAATCAGGCCTCGTCATTCAATTGACTTTGTTGAGGCCAGTGTCAATGAAGAGGTTCCAAAGAATCGAGTCGATTTAATATCCTGGAAAACATTCGGGATGAAACAGGAGAATAGTCAGTTAAGAAAGACTCATTTCAGACTTTTATTTAGAAAGGTATTCAATTCGCAATTAACACTCCCATGAGATGTTTATAACCTAGGAATATCCAAGAATATTTAGGAACTGTTGAATTTTGTATATGTATATATAAATGTAGTATATGTAAATGTACCTGGCGAATAAAACGGATTCTGATTTGATATACAACATGTGGTATCATTCACATTAAAAAAAAAAATATATATATATATATATGTTGTCGTTTTTCAGATTCATCAGATTCTGATGTAGACGCCTGGGCTTAAAAAACACACTAGGTATATAATAGATATGTTATATGGCTTGATTCACCACAAAATGTATCCTAATGTAAGGTTATTTTTCCAGATAGACCTATTGATTTTTCCATCACTTATGGATTTATTTTTCCGCTTAATCACTGCGGCACAGTGCCTGCACTGTGTCCTTTCAGCACTACAATTTCATGGAGATGGATGTTTGAATCCTTTCCTTACTATGTTTTGGGCTAGGCCCATAGCCTACACCAATGTTTATTCAACAATTGTGGAAGATTCAAAGCAATCACCTGTTATTATTGAAATAATTAAATTAGTTGATGTCTGAAAATGAAACCATTTTGCCGAATCAACAATGCATTTCTTTGCAATCATGAAGAATTAGATGCTCAGCTAGAAAACGCTAGAGAACTGCGTGCTTTTACCCACACGTGAGAGTCTGACAGAGCGAGATGATGACAAAGCGGCGTCTGAAATGAAACCTCATTTCGCTACGCGGCTCATACAGTATGTACGATGTGCGTGCATTATGGGGCAGGAGACAGTTGACATCGCGGGCACAACATTTATTTTTTTTTTAATCTCTATGATATTGATGAAAGAAGAATTGTTTGATAGCAAAACTCCTGCAGCGCACCGTGCAACGTGCACACATACACACTGCTCCCTCTACCATTTGGAAAACAGTACCATGACTTTTTTATTTTGAACGTTTTGAATAGGCTTTAAACAGCAAAGTTTAGAACATAAATAAAAAATTAAGAGTTGACACGGAGAACAGGTTGACAGACGGACGATTAGTCTACCAATTTTAGTCCCTAGTACTGATACCCGTCAAAACGCTCAGAAACATAAACCTACAATACAATAAAGCTTTATTAATCCCTGAAGGGCAATAAGAAGTGCAATTTAATCTCTAAAAGAAACAATTACACTAAATTGGGTAGAGTGCTAGTTCAAAGCAGAAAACAAAGCACTGCAAAGAGAATGCCAGAGAAAAGCAATTTCAGCGATTGCAATGTGAATTACGATGAACAGAGACAATAAAAACAGACTACCATCTCAAAATGTTTGTTAGAATTTAGCTTCATTATAAAATGGATGCAATTTGCACATATATAGTTGCAAATTAAAAATTGTAACTGATGGTTGCAAGTCAAGGTACAAATTCTACTTTTATACACCTGAGTCTACTTATTCTTGAGTAGCAACAAGTCCTAACAAGTCCATGCCTGACACTGAGGGCTTCCCATTATTATAAGACCTATTGACTGAACCAAAAAATTTAAATAAAACACGCTAAACAAACTGATTAAATATACAACATAAATAAATGGTTAACACACAAAAGCAGCGTGAAGGGATTGTGAAGCACATATCCCGCTTTCCGCTGAGCTAGCAAGTCATAGATATGTGAAATCCACAGCCTAGGCTTGTTTAAAGTACTGTGGCTAAGCCTTTGAAAAAAAAAAAGAAAATAGCAGTCATATATGAGGCAAACCCTCTGGTCACCACAAATTACTGGAGCAGACTAATTAAAAGTGATTAAAAGTGTGAGGTAATTTCTGGTGCACTTTAAGGATCACAATCGTGAAAATCTTCCATTCACCTATTTACAATGGCAAGTTTTACACTACACTGTGTAAGAGTGAAAGAAGAAGACATTTTGATATATGTACAGTTTATATGCATTAATGGCTCTATACTGTAAGTCTTTGGTCTACATTCAAATCAACTGACCTGCACTGAACTAGGTTTTTGAAGGGACAGAGATTATTGGGGGCATTATATTAATCTTAACTAAGCTAAACAGCAACAGAAGTTGCTCAAAGACTAATGCTGATTACAGTGCTGTCAGATTATAGATCTTAAGTTTGCAACTTGGGCAGAACACGATGGTGAGCAGGACTGAAATGTACCAACGTTGCCTTGAAATGTAGAATGTCTTGGTGAGGGCTTTTAGTTGGCAGCCAAGTGAAAAACAACTGGCTGAGAATTTCCCCGTAAAAGTAATTTTATGACCAGACTGTGTACGCTCACCGTTCTTGTAAAAATCTGCAAGCCATTCAATATACATCAACTATTTCATGTCTGCTGGAGTTTAAGGTAAGTTTCCTAAACTTTACATCCCAGATGCATATTTCTGATGCGGATGACATGGCTCAAAACCCACCTTCAGCAAACTGCCACAATGTGAAATATAGTAAGCAGCATTAGGAGAAACGGCAGCGAGAGAGTGATGCAAGGCTGATTCAGCAGGACGCTAAATCAAACCAAGGAACATCAATTACGCACAGCATTATCAATCAGAGCAAGTTATGTGGCAACTATAAGATCTGGGATTGATCAGCCAAACAATCCATCAAAAACCATCTGACAGCCATTGTTGGGTTTTCTGCTGATCAGCCACAGCTCAGCACCATAGATGGAAGTGAGGTGGGGTGTGGTACTGTATGGATGGGGGTAGAGGGTTTAGAGGAGGTTTTGGATGTGGGGGTTAGGGGTAGGAGAGAAGGGGGGTTTATTTGCTATTTGCTCACTGCTGTGATTTGTTTGTTCAAAGAGGGGGGCTTGAGTTGGGGGTGGGGGGGATCCACAGCTATAACATAGCTGGGTTTAATGATGAGCTAATCCCCCTCCCTGCTCTACAGAGGGGGCAGTATATAAGAGGGGGCAGACCGCTGCGCTTTTGTCCCTCTAACAGACTTGCAGGGAGACAGAAGGGGAGGGAGGATTGAGGAGAGTAAGCAGTAGAAGCAGAACTGCACACGGTGGAGGAGGGTGAGAGCAGAAACTTAAGAACAAACTTGCTTTTCCTCGTTACAAGAGCCCTGCGATGAAGCCATCATACCCGTTGCTGCTTCTGCTGCTGGCCGATCTCGCATCTACTTTTCCTGTTTCTGACTCCTCGGGGGTAGATGTGTACCCCACGCTGCCCACCCATGCCCTGACCCAGGCACCCAGCCCAACTGAGGCCAAGTCTCGCTTTGCTATGCTGGATGACGTTCGCCTGCTGGCAAACGGCCTGCTCCAACTCGGACAGAGCCTGAGAGACTTTGTCCACAAGACTAAGTCCCAGATCAATGACATCTTCCAGAAGCTCAACATTTTTGACCGCTCATTTTACCAACTCTCGGTGGTCACCTCCGAGATCAAAGAAGAGGAGGAGGAACTGAAGAAGACAACCAGCTTCCTGAAGGCCAACAACGAAGAGATCAAGAACCTGTCGCTGGAAATCAACACCAAGATCAACGGCATCTTGCAGGAGCGCAGTCAGCTGCAGAGCAAGGTGGGGAGTCTGGAGGAGAGGCTGACAGGACTGTCGCAGAAGGTGGTTCCTGCCGACCAGCTCATTGAAATCATATCACTTAAGGTAGGAAGCTTCTAGTGTTGTGGGAAAGTGCTTATATTGTAAGTGAAGTGTGCAGTGTTCTTGTTAAATCTAGTTCAGAATCACTGCATTTGTTGATCTGTGCTAACAAAAGACATCATGCCTTACACACAAACATTTACTTGTGATAATGTAACATGATAACATAATTGTTCTTTCCATGATAAAATGTGCTGGCAACAATAAGAGGTCAGTTGAATTTATGCGCTGGAATAACTGCAGAGTTCCAATAACTGCAGTCCGTAACTGATTGTGCCATATGAGTCAGTCAATCAACTATTGAACTTGCCGTTTCAGGAAGTGATTGAAGCTCAGGAAAAAACCATTACCGATCTGCTAAAAGCCGTGAGGGAGCAGCATGATCAACTTGACTACCAGAAAAGCAAGATTAAAAGCCTGGAGGACAAGGTAGGCTAAGATCCTCTGATCAGACCAAAAGAGATCTTGCCCAGGATTTGCAAAAGCCAACTATTGTTCGAAGCGGAACTATACAAAAAGATTGTAATGCTATTTTGCCATTGTCATACAATTAGTTCCAACAATCTGATATCAAGAACCACGATTCCAGAAGTGATCTTCGTGAAGCCCTATTCACAAAGCACTTTCATTTGTGGCTTCTATTGCAGCTTATCTATGACAACTTTCAAGACACAGTTGAGGAGGAAGTGGGTTCGGACTCAGAAGTGTTTGATATGTTTGAATATCTGACAGCAAACTCAACGGGCCTGGACTACAATGGTAGGAGACTGAGTTACGGGAGCTCATGAAAGTAGAATATCACATAAATTGATGTGCTATGTCAAAGTACTACAAATGCAACCCATCTCTGCTGAGATGTATATTGTTAAATCAAAGACAACTCTATGTTTTCTGAGCTTATGAGTTATGAGCTAGAGAGAGCCATTCTAACCATACTCTCCATAAGAATACATTTCTCTCCTTTCTTCAAGATCTTCCCAAGGACTGCAGTGAATTGTTCAACCGTGGGACCAAAGACAGTGGAGTGTATGCCATAAAGCCAAACGGATCTGAGCCATTCAACGTCTACTGCAAAATGAGTTTTGGTGTGTGACATTCAAGTATCCCACTTTCTGAGATTTCTGAATTTGGAGTTAATGAATGAAATTCATTAGATCAAAATTAAATATTATTAATTACAAATCATAATAAATCTACGAGCTACTCAAAATGAAATTAAAAAAGAATGACCACCTGGTTTACTCAGCTAGATGGGCATCGAAACAAGCTACTCAAAATAACAGACTAATAGAGATACCTAATTTCTATTCACTCAATAGAGGGAGGTTCAACAGTGATCCAACACAGGGTTGATGGCTCAGTGGATTTTGACCAGACATGGGAGAAGTATGAAAGTGGATTTGGTGATTTGGAAAGTAAGTATTATTTTAAAAACCTGATCATGATCTTGTTTGTTTTTTGATCAATCATTTACCAAAACTGACAAGTTAATGAATTCCAGTCAAGTTGAATGTTTCTTCTGTAGGCAAAACATTTTATGCATTTAAATAACATTTAAACATAAATGGATAAAAATCAGAGTTAGTTGTTCAAACATCCTGAACACTCGCTCAATAAGCTCTATCCCTAACCTTGTAAGTTTGTCAACAAAAGCCTTCAAGAGAAATCACGCCTTAAAGTATACTCAAGTACTTCCTGTAAAATCTATCACAGGAAACAATAGGCGATGTATAACAGCCTTCGTCGACAGACAGGTTTCCTCTATTGCCTGAGCACTACATTTCTCCCCAATACTTGTTAGACTTGGACAACAGCCCAAAGGTAGAGTCATGCTGCATTCCAATGAAGCGAGGGCTCCCGCAACCATGAACTCTTTCGTGGTAGTTTTTCTCACCACTAAGAACCCAATTATGTCGTAAGATTTACCATCTACTACCGGCTGGGGTGGTAGGGGTAGTTTAAAACTTATCTCAGTTCGCACTTAAAATGTAGAGCAAATTCAGAGAGTGAAAATAAATAATACGGGAGTTGTCTCCATTGGTACAACCTTTGAAAAGCCCACATCAATTGCACCCTCAACAATCTTTGGTAGTTAGCATCTGTATTTGTGCACAAAGTAAGTGTAAAATGATAGAATATCATGTACTGTCACGCATTGTTCAATGGGAAGTCTGGAAAAATAGTGACTGTAAATCAATTGGTTTTGCAGAGGAATTCTGGCTGGGTTTAAAGAAGATCCACACCCTGGCAGGTCAAGGAGCCTCCATCTTGCGTCTTGAGCTGGAGGAATGGAAGGAGGAGAGGCACTCAGCAGAGTACCAGTTCTCATTGGGTGGTCCCACCACCTCTTACACCCTGCACATCAGCCAACTCTCTGGGGACTTTCCTGATGCAATGACCAACCTCACCGGCATGAGCTTCTCCACAAAAGACAGAGACAACAACAACCAACAAGACTCTAACTGTTCACGCAGTTACACAGGTAAGGAGTGACAGGCAGAGTGATCAGCAAAATCGCCTGATGCATAGTCTTAGTGATAAAACCCCTTCACAGTTTGTTCTTCACAATTTTGATATTTTCATCAGCCAATAAATAGTTGTCTCCTTAAGCAGCTAGTAGAATAAATACCTTTAAAAATTTACACCACAATTCAGACCGGTAGACAGGCATCAAGACAACATGGGGGACACTGTAGGGCATAAAGATGTCTCCAAATGAATTCTGTTTATGATTACTTTTTGGCAGGTGGCTGGTGGTTCAACCCCTGTGGGGATACCAACCTGAACGGGAGGTTTGTATGGCTGAGGGCCAAGAGCCGCTCTTCCAGGAGGAAGGGGATCTACTGGAAGCCCAGCATGGGCAGCAACTATTCACTAAAGACAACCACTATCTCCATACAACCGACCCCTGTTGCAGAAAGCTTCCATTAAGCCCAATAACGATTTCCCAAGAGGCCGCCGGATTCACCAACACTGATCATGTCTAGTCATCTACCCTCTAGTTGAATTTGCTGCTAATGCAATGAGAGAATGACTTAGCCTAGAACATAACATGATAATGTAGGCATGACCATTGCCTAAAATGCCAGAATCTTAGTTGGCACTGGAGCAACAGACCAATAGATAAGCAGATAAGCCAAAAGGCAGACCGTCTGCATCAGACAAGAAATGTTGACAAGAAACTATCACGGTTACGCAACCACCCCACACAGATCATTACCCTATCATACTCCTGTTGACCTATTGTACCACAGCATTGTATCAGAAAGAAAAACAGATGGTGAGCGGGAGTTTGCAGGGGTAAGCTTGTTGTGACGCATGTTTCTGCTGACTAAAGTAAATATCCACATGTTGAATGCTATTATATAAACCGAACTTTATAGAGATATCATCCGTATCCTATTTTAAACTTCCTATTTCTTAAATGTTTACACACAAACCAGATTGCATCCACATGTACATGTTTTGAAATACTACTACCTAAACTACTTACAAAAACAGGAGCTGCAAGGTTCTGTGGGATACAGATGACTTATTAATGAGCTCATTCTTTTTTATTTTTTACATTGTAATGTATTTAAACGATTGTGATAGTTTTATTGGTCATGTTACAAGTTCGGTAATTTCCGTATGCTACTAAGTCATATTGACTTTTGCCTACTTTTTCCAATATAAATATATGTATTGTAATGTACTGTGCATTTGTTTTGTATTAACACTTCAACCTGTCAGATGTTCTTCCAATTCATATTTATGAAAGAAAATAAACAAACCTACATGACTATAATAAATTACAGTCCAATGCAATGACAAAGATCAATGATATAAGAACTAAACCAGCCTATTCTATAACTTACAATGAGTAAATTCAGCATACAATACAGCATGAATAATCACTGCGTGGGCGATGCAAAAGCTAATTAAAACTGAACTGATGTAATTGTGACATAATTGTGGGCATGTGATCAGTGGATTGAGTACCATCTCATTTGACCAGTGGTTGATCATTATGTCTGGCAGACTGTCAGTACATGTATACCACTTACAAGAAAATAATTTAAAACAATTGCATAGGCTGAGACAAACAAGGGGTATAGTTTAAGCATCAACTACAGTCTATATGATTCTACATGAACACGAAAATAAGTTAATGGCCTCAAGTGAATTTCTCAAAAGACTAATTCATTGTGCAAGATGAGCAAGCCTGGGCTACGTGTCAAGTTATATGCATACATTAATTTGCAGTAACTTTGGCATGTGAAAAAGGGATTTTCATATTTACTACAACGGTTTGGAAACAGCTCACAATGTGGCAAATCAAAGGCAAAAAAAATAAATGTAAAAATTGTTACACCTGCAACTCCGGCAGATCAATCTGGTCTGGCATGAGTTAATCCATAGTAGGAAGGCACCGGGTTATCAGCTGGCAAACACAGCCACAGGGCAAATACATCATGTCAATGCCACTGTCTGATAACCAATCTCGATCTGACAGACCTTGACCAAAATAGCAACCGTCCCCAGGCCAGACACAAGGCTGACCTTACCCAGCAATGAATCCAGTGTCCACAAAGACATGACTGTGTCATCAATTCTAACTTTAATTTACTTTGATTTTTTCATTAAAACAGGATATATATTACATTTTAACTTTCCCTTTGACTTGAAAATTATGACCAGAGAGCAATTTTGTTTTGCTGTGGGATCAAATCTCGTAGATGACTTATAATCCACCCTTTGACATTAATGTCACTTAATTTGGATTTATTATTTATTATAATAAGCAACCAATATCAGGTCAATCTAACTGTTTTGAAAATGCCAATTCTTGGCTTGAGCGTGGTTCTAGTTTGACCCCGTCATGCATTCCCTGTACCTGTATGTGGTGTTTGGCACGTAAACATCCCTGGCAGGGAACTCCAGGATCTCCCTGGTGGGGCGCACCCTGCTGTCTGGGTAGGGTTTGACCTGCTGAAGATCTGGGGTCAGGCAGTAGTGAGGATTCTCCGGAGCTGGGGAGATGTCCAGCTTCAACTGGGCTGTAGTAGTGAAAAGAAAAAAAAAAAAAAAAGTAAATGAAAATTGTATGTGCTGACAACTAGACTAGAAAACAATAATACCAACATTGACAAGTAAACGGTACTGATCTTAAAGGGGACCTATTATGAAAAACACAATTTTCAGTGCTTGTGCACATACATTTGGGTTTCTGATGGGCCTACTAACACACAAACTGCGAAATAAGAAAACTCAGTCTATTTTTTGCTAGCTGCCCCCTGAAAGTCGACGAGTGGAATCATCAGTCGTAAACCCCTCAGTCGACTGAGATTATTCAAGTCGAGCAGTAGTTTTGGTTTTTTTTTGTCAGTCAGCGTGCATTACAATAACAGGATAAAACAGATATAAACTTACAAAATGCACAGTGATAACATTTCAACTAGGAATCATAAATAAGGGAATCATAAATGTATCTTTATATGTGTAAATCGAACACGGCTCTCCGTGCGCACCGATCATCCTGCCCCGTTCCTCCAAATAAAACAACTAAAAATAGTTTGGGGACAGGGCACGACTCATAGGGATGGGTATCTTTAAGATACAGCTTATTGATCTGGTACTTTAACGGTACTCTTATCAGTTATTTTTTAGGAGATAAACTAAAAACAAATTAAGGGCAGAATCAACACTGCTTTATTTTGTGTTGTCGCAAGGCAAGTCCATGTCTCCCACAAGCTTGAAGCATGGCAACAAAAGTCTGAAATCTTTTTTTAATTAGGCCTTGCAGAGCCAATATGAGTGAAGACTCAGCAACTGGATGGATTTCTCGCCTCAAATTTGTTCAGAAACAGATTTTGAAAGTGAATGTTTAAGGACTAAAAGCTCAAACTATAGCCCGACCAATGCCAGATTTTTGGGTCTGATGCCGATTCCGATTTCGTCCTAGCCCCCGATTACCGATGTTTTGCCTGATATTTTGTGAAAAATTGCAAAGATTTTAAATACATTTGAAAAGCTTATATTTTATAAAAGTTTTTATATTTGAGAACACTTAACTTACAAGCAAACAAATAAATACAAATTGATAGATAAAATAACGTAAAAGATTATATTTTTTCCCAAGTTCCAGTGAACGCATCATCACTTCCAAAACGAGTTTGAGTTCCGAGTTTCTGAGCGGCATTGCTTCCTGCTTGGAAAGCCGTGTCCGTGTCTAAACGCGAGTGTAAACAAACATGGATGGATTGATTATGTCTAGTGGAACTTCTGCGCTTATTTTGGTGAGTAACGTAGTAAAGAAGTAAAACACAGACAAGTACAGGATAAATAATCAGTGTTTTTTTGTTTATCATACTTATTTAAAAATCGGGACACATCGGCTGCATAACTGCTGATCTCGATGTGGTCAAAAAAGTAAAATGATGGCCGATATATCGGTCAAACTGATATATCGGACGGGTTCTAGCTCAAACCCTATTGGCTCACAGAACCCGGAACTTGCGCTCAAAACCCAATGGCTTACAGAAATAGGGGCCTCGGGAGGGTGGCTCCACCCGCTAAATAGACCGTCCTGGCTGGAACAGGATGGGTTAGAGACACGTTAGAATGGCTAGAAAGCATAATCTGCGTGTGATTTTCAGCAAAAAACTTCGAAAGCATATTTTGCGGACCTCAGTGACCTCTATTAACTTGTTGAAAAGGAGCATTATAGGTCCCCTTTAAACAAAATAAATAAATACCAACTTGCTTTATTAAAACGGCACCGCACCTGTGATGGGACGTAGTCTCCTCAGTACCGAAGAAGGCCTCCGCATGTCAGCCAAGAATTTGTAGAGATCCTCATCACTCAGCCTGTCACCCTCCTAATACAAACACCCATACACGCACGCGGGCACAGACACAAAAAAAAGCCATAATGTACAGTGGGGCGTGCTTTTGCATCAGCACATGTATAGTCAGTTTGTTCTCAATCAACCTATAGAACTAAACAAACATTCACATTCATTCAGAGATGTGAGTGCGGACACCAGTGTAAATACACAATAAAACAGTCCGTGCGAAACGTGTCTTGGCACCGACCTGTTTGAAGAAGTTAGTGACTGTGAGAGTTGCTGGTCTGAAGCCGGTCAGGCTACAGGACTCATCCCCGCTGGTGGTCCTCTCTAGAGAACGCCTTCCCATGATGCTCGAGTTCCTCCGCTCAGACCACGAGCCTTTCCTCTCTGCACACATCCAATCGAAGAAGAATGAAGCAAGAGACGAAAGAAAAAAAAGGTAAAACTAAGATTCAGCATCAAAGCAATTCAACCTTGTAAGGTCAAAATTAATACAAACACAGTTTGTAAAACTCAAAACTAACACAACAGCGATCAATACGGCTGAACGCTTTGTTTGGATATTTTGCCCTCTTAGTCACTCTGCCTTAGATATTATTAACTGTAGGACAGTTGTTTGAAGATACTGCTGTACGCACCTATGTGTCCATCAGCCTCCTGCAAGATTGCCAGAAGTGAAACAGCCAATAACATGTGAGTAAAGAACAAACAGTTGGACAGACTCACTGACACCAGTTCTATGGCCAACTGGTGGCACTAACAATTTCATTCTGGACGTTGATTCAATTGTAATTATGATTGGGGAAGCGCTTGCACCAGGGATTCTGGTGTTTCCTAAATTAACTGAATCTGGACACAAAACACTCCCCAGCCACCATATGTGGGCGTATCGTACTGTGGCGAAGTTTTGCTTTTCTAGACGTCTGACCTGAGAGGCTCATCTCCAGCTCCGTGTCTCTCTCCAGACTGCCGGCGCTGTTGACAATGTTCATCAGGTGGATGGCGGTCCAGGCGAAGGGCATGCGGTAGCGGCCAAGGCGCTGACAAAACTGCTCTGACTGTCCACGAAGCTTCTCCAGCTTCTCTTTGTTCTGTGAAGGGCAGCATTAAAAAATGCTGAATAAATAATCGCTGTACGTGGTCTTTTCAAAAACTAAAACACCGTTCTGTGGCCTTTTGCACAGCAGAGCACAAACCTTGGCTGCGTCAGACTCCTTGAAGACCATGTAGGGCTCAGCGCACTCTCCAATATCACCCTGCTGCAGAACCTTCTCCAGCTGATGTGAGGGGAAGGAGCGCAGAGACGTTTCAGTCAGAGGATTCCCATATGAGAATTGTCACCAAAGGCAAAGGAGCAAATGTCATGATCCAGAAATGCCTGGAAATATTGTTTGCCTGTGTCACAAAAAATGTTTCTCTCCAATTCACACCAAAAAAGGGACTTTGATAAAAAGTGAGCAAGCGATGGAGCGCTGACCTGAATGACCAGGAAGACATCCTGCGAAGGGTAGGTGATGGAGAATATGGCGGAGCGCGCCAGCGTGGAGATGGCCGCCGTCTGGACGTGCGGACGGAGCATCGCCTTGGTTTGCTCCGAGTTCAAGTCAAAGAAAAAGTTCTCCGATATCTGAAGAAAGCAAATGCATACACTCATGCAACAAATAGCCAATCTAATGGACAAGGTAATAGTCACAAGGACAATAAGCTTACATTTAAAAAACTCGTGCTGATGTGATAGCATGAACTTATCTTTGTGATAGATCCTAGCAAATTTAACATTTAATAACAGGATTCATTTTTAGGGATGCACCAATTTATGGCCTTGTTGACTGCTACCGAACCATCGGCAAATAAGATGACATTCACCGATGGCACTGGCCGATGATTTTCCACTGTTTCCTACACAGTGACTGTACTTGGGTGGGCCGCCCCATTAACGGCCGCCAAAGTATATTTGGCGACCCATTTTCGCATATTTTTTAAATCTGTCCGAGAGAACGACGCCATCCGCGATCAATTTTAGAAAACGCGCTCTGCAGCGCTCCAAGCGGGAAGTGATGCTGCGTTCAGGGAAACTCGGAAAACATCAGTATCGGCAATCGGTCAAATTGTTATTTTAAACGTCGTATCAGCCCAGAATTTCACATTCGGTGCATTCCTATTCATTTTGGAGCATAACTATGTCAAGCGTCACATGTTTTCTTGTCTTTTGTCATAAACAGACATTATGGTGCTGCAAAAAGAAAAAAAGCACATGACAATGTGAAATGCACTAGAAATTCTTGTTAAGTAGAGAAAATAAGTGAAATGTGCCTATTGGTGTGTGCAAGCCTGCATCAAAGCTTACCTTTTTCTTTTCCTTGACATCATATAAGGCCAAACTAGCGAAGATGGGCTCGATTTCGATCTCAAACCTTCGAACAGGTCAGCAGAAAACAAGCGGTTAAAAAATAAAAGTGCAAAAAAAGCAGGTTTTTCTTGAGAATAAACTAAACTGATGTGCACCACATACTTCAAGGACAAGCACTTGACAAGTAGCCTCTGGCCGAAGTGTTCCTTGGGCACGTCAGGCACACAGTGGCGTTCGATGGGCTCCTCCTACGGAACACATACAAAGTTGGAGAGGATGAAATTAAAAATAAGTTATTTTGTAATCCTCATATCAGGAGACATGACCCGGTTTGTTTCATGGGAATGCAGCTTACACAAAGTTTCTTAAACCATTACTCATGAATGGAGACATAAACATTCCCAAAAGGTGCTGCTATGGGGAAGCAAGTGGCGAAGCCCTTGTCCCTTGTCAGCCCCTTTTCCATCTTCAAAGTTTAAGTATCTGAGCATAAATGCTCAACTCGGTGTGGTGAACCTCAATTGGAGTACTGAACATGTTTTCTCGAATATTAATATAGAATGAATAGTTACCGCCATTAATTTCCAAATCAGCGGGGGGGCGACTGTATTGTGTGTTTACCTCGTCGAGGGCGGGGTGCAGGGCGAAGAGCTCCCGGTGCCGATGGGCCTTGCGCTGCTCCTCGTTGTGCCTGTCGATCTCCTCGTTGGGGGAGCGGTCCAGCAGGTGGGGGAGGAGGACGTCGGGGAGTGAGTTCTTCAGGTCGAAGATGCTGCAGGCCCAGCTGCCCCGCGGCGTGTCGTCGATGGACATGGAGCGCCGCTTGAGCTCGTCCTGGGGTGACAGATTCGCAATGACCCACGACTTATTGACAAACATCGGAATGAACCCAAAGAAACATTAACAACTGCTCTCCTGATTTGATATAAATAGCTGCCCAGCCGGGTGGCATTGTTTTGTGTTATGAAAATTGAAGACCTTTCTCTTCAGGTTACACCTGGACCTCTCAACCATCTAAGGATCTTCACCTATTTATCCTTAACATTGCAAAAAAATAATAACTGAATGCTACTTGTTCTTATTGAAAGCTTTGCTAAGGGAGACTGATGTTCAGATGATTTACAATACTAATTACTAATGCACCTATTGTTAGTCACTTTGGACAAAAGCATTTGCTGTGTGATGTAATGTTATGCTCGCTAGATTACAGCAATAAGTCATGACACAATACAGGGTTCATTCTGGCATTACAAAATGAAATTCATGGACTTTAAGCACTATTTCAATTTTCAAGGACTTCATGCAAACAAATATGACCAATTTTCATTGTCATTGTCCATTATTTACATTAGTATATCTATCTATTATACTGTGTGTGTGTGTGTGTGTGTGTGTGTGTGTGTGTGTGTGTGTGTGTGTGTGTGTGTGTGTGTGTATATATATATATATATACTTACTGCATATATATTATCAAGTGCCTAAATCCAACCGTGCTGGAATAAATTTACATTTCCCTACATAATCGGTGCCATAAAAGTGATTCTGGAAATTGTTTATTACATTTCGATGTGAATGACCAAACCAGGGGGAATATCACAGGTTTTCAATGGTTGTACTTTTTTCAGGGAGTTTTCAAGAACTTCGGCACAAAATAGGCTATTTTCAAGGTATTCCAGTATTTACATTTCTGAGGGTGCTATTTCAGCACCTCAAGAACCTGGTAAGCCCCCAGCATAATCACAGACTCATAAAAACACTTGATATTGCAGGCCGAAAAATAGCTCTGCGAGAACTTATGTCGCTTCAAGCCAAGCATGAGGGCTCCTCCTGTTTTACTTCTCTAGTTTTATTGATTGCACAAAGCTTGGCTCACATTGAAGAGATCGGATTGACTACAGACAAGCGCACACCCCACAGGGTTCATTACAGAACAGATGAGTGCCGGGGGAACCATGTTACCGGTCTACAAATGGAGCAAAGGCGAAGTCTGACCTGGTCGTCCTGGTAGCTGCTGCTGTCTGGCATCTCGTCAGCCTCAAACACCTGCTTAGGAAGGCCCTTCTGACGCTCCTTCTGTTTGTCCAGCGTGTTCGGGTTGAACCCCGTGCCCAGTTTGTGGTATCTGGATAGGAAAGGGGGTGAAAAAATAAATAAAAGTATATTAAGTTAATCATGATTATTAATGAAATATGATGAATAACTATTGGATTTATAAGAGGGGAAAAGCATGCAACTGAACTGTTAAAAGACAGAACACAAAAGACAAATAATGAAGCTATATTTTACTTTCTGTTGACGACGGCCCAGTCCTCCGTGTAGGACCTGACACAGTCCCGGACATGGGCATCAGTGTCTCTGCAACACAAACACAATCACAATACATCCATCTTCAATCACACAGATCTCAGTAGAAAAGCACAATTAGAAAAAAAAAAAAAAAAAAGGTTTTAATAGCCAATTTCATATTTTAATATGTATATTTAATATGTAATATTCATATTTTTATAGACAAAGGGAGACATCTTAGACACATCCAAATCTGATAAATAAGTACATGGGTCTTGGCAACATCAAACCTGAGAACACTGGGATCAGATCAGTCACGGGTCGATTTTTTTTTGCAGGTATCAGCATTGGAAATAGACACTATTATCCAATCGATATTGTTAAAAACACACTCGGCATCAAAATGCAGGACATATTCAAGACCATTGAGCCTGATTTTCCATGCATTGCAAACGGGCTTGCACAGCCATGTTAAGTGTGTTAAAATAGACATTTCCTGCCTGTGGCGATACACAGACCTTGCCCACTAGAAGTTATTTTGAGATGAGAAGCCATCTTTCTGGAGCCTACGCATAATCCAATGGCGTGCAATCATGTTTGGCAGATATGTTTATTTTACAAGGCATACATTCACATCATCACCACTGAAGGCGGCATACGTAACATATAACGTGATAAAAATTTGTTTGGAGAAGGAAAAACATGGCTTGCATGAAAGAATGATTCAGTTATTTTTAATTACTCAGCTTGGAAGACCTCTCGGTTGATCCTCAACATACTTGAGGCAGAAAAAAAAAAAAAAGGACATTAGATAAACTAAATAGAAATTCTAAATAATTGTACGTCACTTTAGCACACATATGGTTGGTAAGTATGGTTTTTAGTTGGGCCCGTTCAAAATGGACCTTTTGTCACTGATTCATAAATTCCAATAACCGATATTATCTGCCAATATTTTTATATTTATATATATTTTTTAATATATAATAACGCAATTTAATGTAGGGGAGGGCGATATGGCAAAAATATATCACAATTAAAAACATATACCCCTACAAGGTAACAAAACCTAAAAGAAAAAAGGATAACCATTTTGACCATTTAGGCCAAAGTACCTTTTCGGTGAAAAAGAGATGCCCCACCTCACATGCCCCACCCAGCATGTGAATTACGGGAGCACCTGTGTTGTGCCGAGTTCTGCCTGCCCGCCGGGTATTGCATGCACTTGGCGGGAGCGCGCCCAGCTAAAGCGGAAACTACCAGCACGTGGGCAGGCAGAGCTCCACACAACACTGGCACATATTTTCTCCGCTTGCGCGTCCACGTTTCCCGTTTCCCCAAACAAAGGCAAATGTTTTTTATTTTAGATCATTTTTTGTTTCCGTTTACTAAGTGAACGACACAAAAAAAACGCCATGTGTACGGAATATGTGTAGCGTGGGAGTGTCCAGAACCCTGCACTTTGAACTAAACCGAGAGCACCAGACGGAACAATGTTTATTACCGTGGAACCCAAACACCAGGTTTTTCGTGTTTAAAAAAAAAAAAAAAAAAAAAAAAAAAAAGGACCATGGACAGTTTTGTTTAATCCCACAATGTTAAACTGTCAGGAAGACGCCGTCTCACATCCTGGCACCACCTGATAAGAGGACCCCCACAAGATAAGAAACCTTTTAGTGACCTGCAAGGGGTAAGTCGGTTGTAAAACTCTCCCAAAAAATTGCTTTGAATGTGTGCATGGACAGCCAATATACATCATTCCCCCAAGACGCCATGTTTAATTAGGGAAACGTCGCACTCCTTCCCGTGAAGACCCTCTCTCCTTCGCTTAACACACACACACACACACACACACACACACACACACACACACACACACACACACACACACACACACACACACACACACACACACACACACACACACACACACACCCTCTCTCTCTGTCCCTTCATCTCACCCTATCTCTTCCTATCCCTTTATCCCCAGAACGGAGTCATAAAATCTTGAAGAACACATTCCTGTAAGAATGTTTTCACAGTACATTGCATGTTTTTAAACACAACTATACCTATATGAATGATATCACACAATAATCGATATAACCATGAGACGTAATTATTTTTGACTCAAACTGGTGAACGTCCGAAGACTCTACGATATCAGATGGAGTTTTTATGGAGTTGTAGATTACAGGTATTTCTCAAGTGGACCTCTACCGCCATCATGTGGCATCACGTGAAACAGCCCTGTTTTCCATTAATAAAGGTGTCAGTGTTATATCCAAATTGAGTGTTATGTTGACATTCTTTCTGTTATTATTGATACAGGTAGGAATTTGTTATGTCACATAGTCAATAATCAATGTTTGTGTGGATATAACACAAATATCCTGTTATGGTGTGTAAGCATATCGGGATGTCAGTTTGATTATCATTTTATATTTTTCCTGATAACACTGTTAAAAGTTCATATATATCAGTGGTGGGCTGTCAGGGCCAGAAAGGGCTTCTCTGCTGGCCTAAACACTATCAGAATCACTGCCTTGCATTTTAATATATTTATTTTCATGAATATGTTTTTATATCATTATTATTATTATTATTATTAAATATCATTCCCAAATGTCTATTCTCTTCATTTAATTATTCCCAAATGTTTATTATCTTCATTTCATAGCTTTTCTCTTGTTTGCGCTGCTTCCAGTGGTGACAGTAGTAACATAAACATATGTTAGAGCTTTTATCCAGTCATATTTCATCCATCATGTGTTGCCATGTCAAAGAAATCTGCCTCGAGGCCTTCAGAATCAACAGTGCGGGGGCGCTTGTAACTTAGAATCAATGGCAACGAAGCTTCCTTTAGCCAATCAGATTTCGAGTTGGCGACGCCAAAGCCATCTAGCAGGCATTCAATAATGTCGGCATTTTCCCGTCCTTTGACTGGATGGGCAGAGAGCGTAAGAACTAGCTGAACCGCATTCGTAGCGACCCTCACAAGCTCAAATATTTTCGTTATTTAATCGTTTTTTCAACCCACAATGGCTGAAGGAGGAGAAGAAATTAATTTGGTCGCAGATATCATTTTAACGCCATTTTCAAGACGGACTTTTTAAGAAAAGCTGGACATCGTAAGAAAAGCTCGACCAACACCGCAGCAGGCAAGCCCGTCCCAGCAGGGGAAAGGGTTTGTCCGCAACTTTCAAATCACCAACTACGAGCGGTGCCCTTGGCTCACAGCCTCCGAGGAACACTGCAAATTGTATTGCTGGGAGTGTCTGTTATTTGCAACGGATCGACTTGGTGTTTGGAGCCACGTGGGGTTTGCAAACTTGAGTTGTCTAACCAAGGCAGCAACGAGACACCAAAGCACAGGCGGACGCTTACAAGCGACGGTGCGTTTGAAAACGTTCGGGGACACCCGAGGGGACCAGCAGCTCAACCAACAAGTGCGTTGGGAAACGGAACTCCACGACGAAAAGGTGGAAGAAAAATGGGGAAATATTGAAAGGACTGATCGATTGTGTCATATTTTTGGGTAAACAAGAACTTTCCATACGGGCACATGATGAAAGCGCTGGACCCACAAATAGAGGCAACTATTTGGAGCTTCTTTCTATTCTTGCTGAGCACAACAAGTTCAAGCTCAAGAGATTATTTGTCACATACAAACGAGACGACAGAGGTGAGTAATGCAGCGTGGCTCGCACTGGTCCTGCCTTATGTGACGGACACAGGTGTCAAGGAGCACTTTATACAGTTTGAAGATGTTACTAGTGGCAAGCGAGCCCATGACATGGCTGCTCTTATTGTCCGTTTCTTGGAGGAAAATGAATGTCTGGATAAAGTTGTGGCACAGTGTTATGATGGCGCACCTGTTATGTCATCTGGACTAAATGGAGTGCAGGCTAAAGTTAAGGAGAGGGCACCTATGGCCTTATTCATACACTGCTATGCACATAAACTAAATTTAGTACTGCCTCAAGGGGCCTCAAAGCTTTATTTTTGTCATTTTGTGTCATCCTATCAGGTTAATATTGATGCTTCTGCTATATATGTATGTGGCACAGCTCTGACTGCAGTGAAAGGAAACCTGTTGAATTGTGTTAATTAGGTTTCTTGTTTTAAGAAACCCCCCCACCTTATATCAACTTCTCATGTTTTTCTTTAGTTGATTCATCATTTAATTTTTATTTTATGAATGTAAGTTTTATCCACGTTAAACTTTCTGATTCGCAATCGGCACAGCGAACTTGTTGTTTGTTTCATCTTTAAAGTCACCGAAGTTTCGGACAAATTTAGTAACTCCACAACCTGATTTCTCCAGTTAATAAAAGCTTCGTACTTATCGTCGGAAGGCCACCGACATTTCCCTTTCATTCTCTTCATATTTATGAAAGTGTATTCTTAAACGGGTCAACTAGAACAGTTAGGTGAAATCACTCTCCGACTCGCTCCAGCCGACACAGACGATTCCTGCGTCCCAGACGCATCGTTACTTAGATGCGGTTGCAACGTGCCTGCCTTGAATGCTGACGGGACAACGGGACTTCCTGAAAGACACGGCGGTTTCGCGTCTCCGCAAACCGACTACATGGTACTTTAGTGGACCACCTGCTGAGGTGCACTGTGCCATCGGAAGGATTCCCCACGACCACCCCCGGAGTCCCCCCCATCAGCTGAGCCACACCCGGAGGCAACATAAGAGTCGAGTGAATCCCACTTCTAGGCTGTGATGAGAGTTGGTGGGCGGGATCGTTTCAATCAAAAGAACGTAGGAATTATATTTAGGCTACCGTTATTGTTCTCTTATCTTATCTTACGAAGACACACACACACACACACACACACACACACACACACACACACACACACACACACACACACATACACACACACACACACACAGACAGACACACAGACACACACAGACACACAGACAATAAAGCTCTATCACTGCCAAATCAGGGACAAGTTATTTTCCAGTTAATGATTTTTGGATTTGTTATATTGATTTCATGTTATTTCATCTCTAATTTTCATTTCTTTATTTTACCTTTCATTACCAAGTATTTTAGCTATCAATAAATACTTCATTTGTTTCTAAGGTCGTTCTTTGGGCGGTTAAGCACCAAGTAGATTCTAAAGATCACTGGAAGAGTAGGACCACACACTTTAGATACCAGATTGATTAATTATGCTTCAAAGCTGGTTTTGCCTAAATTAAATAAATTAGTTCCTCTCAACTAAACAGGCGGTTCAAAAAAGAGAGTTGTGTTCCGACGAGACCACTATTAATTCTTGGTTATTTGTTTAATTACATTTTTTAATTTGTTATTAAATATTGAACCCCAAATTGCAGTGGTAACGCTATATATGTTTTCGACTGACTTAACGGTGAGTAAGGAATGTCACAATTTTACTTTAGCGCTAAAAGCCCAGCTATTATGATATCATAATAGGCCTATCCCCACTGCTGTTTCTACGCAGTCTCTGCTAGCTTACGATCGACAACAAAGAATCCTTTAGTGGTTATTTAATATTCTCCAGCATTAAATCTCATCTTCTCCAAAACGAAATGTCCACAGATGAATATTGACTTAATTCAAGATTTTGTTAAGCAATGTAAAGACATAAGAACCTGTTAAGCAATGTAAAGACATAAGAACCTTTGGAACTTCACTCACTTCTTACTACTCGTGGCTTCTAAATCCGTTCATGGGCGGTATAACCATTGGAGATATAGGATATAACCTTTATCGGCACGTTATCTGCAAAACTCGGAACCTAAATATTGGCCAATATTATCGGCCTACCAGTGAATCGTGTGGGCCCCGAGTTTCAAGCCATGTTTTAAAGACTTCGAAAAACCCTGCATGTCAAGGGTTAGGACTGACTGACTTGACTGAGGGGGCAAGATGGCCTCGTTGTCTGGCAGGGTGTCTTCAAGCCAAAAAGGTCTTGGGTAACTTCTGACATGTGCTAACTGCTGAATGACTTTGTTGTAATTGGTATCATATTAATACGCTGTTACGACTGACAAGCGCTGCCCAGGCGCTCTTACCCTTCCTCTGGCACGGCTTGTGCCACAGTGCGACACTCCCTCGGGGTGTAGATCACCTCGATGTCGTCCGGAGGAAACTCGATCAGGTCTCTCAGGGGCCCCGACTCGATGACAGGGGGGTGAGTGATGAGGTACTCCTCAAAGTCCACCGGCTCCACCGCCTCCGTGAGGGGAACCTGGACGGAGGAACAATCAAAGTCAGAGAGGAGGCATTTTCCAAGACTGCGTACACTTCCCTGAGAACAGTTCAAAGAAAAGTACGATTTTGGATATCTGCAGCCTGCGCATCTCCTTGTCGGCCCGGAACCGTGTTTAAGCTTCCCAAGCTTCTTCTCGGATCAAGTTGCATTTAAGTTATACCAATTCGCATTGCATAAATATTCAAAAGGAGTGAATCGTGAAAGTGGCAGGGGCTTTGATATTCACTCCAGCCAGCGCACGCAACTGGAACAGCAAGTCCCCGACACGTGCGGCGACAGAAGCACAGGAAAAATAAGTTTCAGTTGTTCTTGTACATTTCTGAAAACCATGAACCCTGGGGGAATCTTTATTTTGGAAACTTCTAAAAATTTGATACTTTGGTCTTTGTATGTATGTATGTATGTATGTATGTATGTATGTATGTATGTATGTGTGTGTGTGTGTGTGTGTGTTTGCCTGTCCAGTGAAAATTAGAGCACAAGCACAATCACGCCACAGTTTAATTAAAAGTCGGCTTCATCCTAATTAGGTGGAGGGTCCGTCTGCTTCTTTGTGTGTTCAGAGCTGCTGTTGTTTTGGCACAGCAGCACCGACAGTCAAACTCCCATGCCCCAAACACCATTTCCAGCCGGAGGAGACACACACTGTTGTCCCTAAACACATCGCAGTGGAATGTGACCAGCTGTGTGACTGAATTTATGATAAAGACTGGTTCTTCCCAGCCTTTAAAAATCTTTTATCATTTCTTTATAAATAGAAATGCATGTGACACCCGACACTTCTATAACTGAACAAGCCTTTGCCAAGCCCAACATTTTATTTTAGACTCATTGACGCCAAGAAACAAACTACTTCTGTGGCATTAAGTAGTGAAAAGTATCGATGCAATTTGCTCGATACTATGGAAATACATTTTGAAGCCCATGGGTTTGCATGTGTAGCGTGGTGAACTAGATTTGGGGCATGGGCTGCTGCTTACTGCGTTGCTGGCGGCAGCACCCACGTTGAGGTTCTTGAGGAGCTGGGGAGAGCCTCCATACTGGCCAGCGATCTGTTTCCTCACCTCTGCTGCCACAGTCCTGCACCGACAAAAAAATATACAAGTTATTGTTATATTAATGGAAGAAAATAAAAAACGATCAATGATTTGATACTTGCATTTGCAAATTATCGTGTGCTCATGACATTTCAAAGCTATTAAGAAAATTTAGAACAGGTGGTTATATGATGATGATGAAAAGAAAATAAGTCTGTCACCGACTCTGCCAGCTCCTGTCATTCTTCTGAGAGTCTGCTTGCACACAATGCATATTTCCCAAGTGATAAGTCGATTAAAGAGAAAGAGACATTAGGGAAAAACTTTGAAGCAACGCAATGTACAGTTCATTTCAAACGGTTTTGAGTTCTATTCTACAAAGTAAGATAATAACACAGAAACGGTTCACTCAACATTGAGAAAATTGCATTCAGGCCACGAGGTCTCAGGTTGGACCTTGCCAGTGTTAATATAACCCAACAGTCCATCCTTCAAGTAAAATCACTTTTTGACACTGTGAGTCCAAAGGAATAGCCCAGTTCCCTTTCTTGCTGTAAAATAAAAGACAAGAAAAACGAATGCAATAAAACACCAACAGGCAAACTACAAAAGTATTTAAAAATGCAATATTATGAAATTGTGGTTTATATCATGTTGGCAGTAATGGATTTGGGTGTGACTGGGTGATTGATTCCAACTAAACAGTAAATTAACTTTTCTGCAAGCATGGATCATATTAAAACTATTCAGTTCTAAACTTTGTTCAAGGACGGAGTAATCGCTATAGAGGAAATCGGAGACAATTACTTAAGGTTAATAAAGTATTTCATCTTGTACAAGAGGAGCATTTACAAAGCAACAACACAATGTTGTTACAGAGGAAATGGTCAGTTCTCTCTAGAGAGCTGAGCCTATTTAAAGGATGGAGACCCTGTTGCGTCATCGGCCGTTGGAGCGCCTTTGGTTGGAACGTGATGATCAAACACTTCTTTGTGATCCATATGTTCCTTTGTGATTAGTTGCGTACATGTTGTCTGTACACATTGATCTTTTCTTCGCACGTAGTCACTTGCGTACATGTTGTTCTTGCACGTAGTCACATGTGTGGTTATGTACGTTCTTATTAGGACATAATGTCACAATACTTCATAAGTTCAATTGAGGACACACAGAAATACAAAATTCTTATAAAACATGACTCATTAACAAATCACATATCAAGGAAGAGTGTGGCCAAATTGTTCAACCAATCTGAATAGTTCATGGAAGGTCCTCTAACTACTTCAGACAGCTAAAAAATGTCTATCTTGTTTCAATATTTGAACATTTCAAAACTGTTCATAAGTCTGTGCACTTCAGGGCCTACAACCAGAAAAATACATCTTAAGGCTAGGAAATAAGTGGATACTTCACCAAGATGAACACCAAAATGAAACTGCGAGAGAGTGGAGATGGAAGGGATCGGAAGCCTTGAGGTGTTGTTGAAAGAAAAGGTCATTTTGCTCATGGCCTCATCGTGTCCCCTTCCACACAGCGGGGGAAGAGAGAATGGAAAACCTCCTGAAGCCCAAAGGTCAACACAAGGTTCCTTAGTCTGAAAGGTGCTGCTGTAGCCCCACAGACATACACAGTGCCTGGTTAAACTCACACACCGGGAAAAACACTCAAACCGCCTTGGATAACAACAACGCACCAAGTGAACTTATCCCAGGTGCTGCGGACAAATACAAAATCCTGGCCAAGAACAAAAACTACAAGTCATAATAATCAGGCTCGTAGTCAAATATTAATCCAATTGCTGTTACTACGTTATTGTGTTTTAAGTCAAATATGACCAATATCTTAAGCAGAAAGTTAAAATGAAAGCTGGCCCACCTAACATGCAAACTCAGGACACACACATGAAGAAGACACAGTGCATATCCAGTGGCCTCAGCATCGCAGAGCTGTCACCACCAGAGCGTGGTAGGAGCAGTGGACCTACACATCACAACAACACATCCCACCGTTAAGCAATAAGTGTCAGTCAACTGCACTGGAGGAATAACTTCCTTTCCGAGCAGCTCTGGGGCTATCACGATTATTACATATTAGTTGACGATTAATTGTCATACAAATAACCATAATTAACGTAATTGTGTTCTTTTTTATAATTGTATGCCACTATCATGGTGGCATGAAATAAAACTCCTAAAAATACACGTCTAACTGTTGCAGAAGAGCCGTATATTGGCATCCGTGGTAGGAACAGAAAAAATGTATGATAATATATGATGATAGACAGTTCATTTGACTCAACCCAAGTACCCCAACTGATTGAAACGCACCTAGTGCACATTTCATGACATTTCTAACGTTTATTTTAAATTCCCCTCGCATTTGGATGGGAACATGCGATTGTACAATCTGATGATTTTACCAAAACATGGCGATCTGCTCCAAAAAT
>NC_137193.1:17639006-17696506 GCF_960531495.2 Zeus faber
ATTTTTTTGCGGGGGACACGCTAGATTGCATCGACTCAGGTGGAAGATTTGACACACAAACTTTAATTCACAAGTTCTGAAAGAGCCCTTACATTTATTCATTTAGCAGGCGCTTTTGTCCAAAGCGACTTACATGAGAGACTAGAAACTATCAAAGCATACATCAACCATTGGCGCAACATTGAACTTCAGTACAAAAATCTCTAAATTAAACCAGATACAAGTGCAAGTTGCTGTAAGGAATCAGAATAAAAAGTGCTGTTAGTGCATTTTTTTTTCCATGTTGCAGTGCATTATGTCAAATTATAACTGAACAGCGAGTCAGTGGAGGCACCACCAGCCACCACTCATTTGCGGACCTCAAAGAGCGGGTTGGGACGTATGGCCTTATACATGATGCAATGTATGTGGGTGCAGATCCAGTGACAGCCCTGTAGACCAGAATCAAGGATTTGAACTTGATGCGGACAGCTACAAGGAGCCAGTGGAGAGAGATAAAGAGAGGCGTGATATGTTCACGCTTTGGTTGTTTGAAATCTAGGCGCGCTGCTGCGCTCTCAATCATCTGCAGTGGTTTAACAGTGCATGCTGGTAGACCAGCCAGTAGAGCGTTGCAGTAATCTAGTCGTGAGATGACAAGCGCCTTGACAAGAGCTGTGCCGAGTGCGCCGACAGATACCGCCTGATCTTCCTGTTGTTGTACAGTGGGAATCGGCAGAACCGGGAGACAGAGGAAATTGGATCTGAGAAGGTTAGCTGGTTGTAAATCACTACCCCAAGATTTCTAGCGGACTTGGTTGGTATTAATTGGGACGAGCTGATCGTTTATGTTATCACCTCTACGTTCCACAACACCCTGTAGGATCTACCCGAGAGGTAAGACTCAAGCCATCTGTGCGCATTCCCTGTAATACCAAGATCAGAAAGACTGGACAGGAGAACATGATGGTTAACAGTGTCAGAGGCTGTTGGGAAATCAAGAAAAATCATAACAGATACCTTAAGGGCAGCTTCCTGCCCCCAGATTGTCCACAACCGTCAGCAGGGCAGTCTCGGTGGAGTGACTGAATTTGAATCCAGACTGGTTAGGATCCAACGTTATTCTGTGTGAGAAAAAGATTTGGTTTTTTTTAATTAAGCATGTTCAAGTGTATGTGATTTGTGATATAAACGACAGAAGAGAGACAGGTCTGTAATTTTCTACTTGTGATGGGTTTAGTGATTGATTGAGCATTGGAGTTACTTGAGCCTGCTTAATTGTGTCTGGGAATGTCCCTGACATCAGTGATAATGATGTGTGTGAGGGAGGGTATGAGGCTTGGCCTGCAGATGGTGGGAGGGGATAGGTAGTAGGGTGGCTGGAGAGGAGGAGATTAGATATGTCAATGTCAGATAGACAAAGAGTGAAGACAGTCAGGTGCTGGAGGCACTGTGGCGCAGTCCACTGCACTGCTGCCTCCACAGAAGGTCCTGGGTGCGATTCCCGCCGGGGGCGCTGTTTGCACCATCCTTCGGCGGGTTATTTCCCAAAAATAGGAGCTTTTCTGTGTGGAGTTTGCATGTTCTCCCCATGCTCACATGGGGTTTCCTCCACCAAAAACATGCACACATCATCATTTGACCAGCGATGGACACTTGGTAGCAGATCCCCAGGCACGTCGACAAATGCTGCCCCTCCAGAGGAAGGACAAGCCAGGATGGGGAAAAATGCAGAAGCCACATTTCACTCTGTGTTGTAGTGCAGTCATGCGACAAATAAAGATTCTTAATGGAGAGAGGGTGGGATGCCGCCACCTTCAAAGGAGGTAGGAAAGTCATCTCTCCCCAACCCTCCATAGGTGGAGGGTTGGGGAGAG
Organism: Zeus faber; assembly: GCF_960531495.2. NCBI lineage: Eukaryota > Metazoa > Chordata > Actinopteri > Zeiformes > Zeidae > Zeus > Zeus faber. The sequence continues at coordinate 17,640,863 of NC_137193.1, forward strand.
TTTTGAAAATCAAGAACAGTTTGCGTGAATCCATAGTGGTGTTGATCTTGTCCTTATAGTAAGTTGGTTTTAGTGAGTAATACTAGGTGAGAAACAGGATTGATACTTATTCAGATAAACGCAGTCTCCAGACTTGTGCCACCTCCTCTCAGCTGACCTGTGCTTTGTCCAATGATCTTAGAGTCCTGGACAGCCGTGGTTTTGGTAGGTGCTTCTCGCACTGATCTGGAGGAGAGGGGACAGACATGAGGTCAGTGTGGAGCACAGCATGTTTGTGGCATTATTAACATCAAGTGAAAGGTGTTCAGGTGGGGGGAGGGAAGAAGAGACCAGAGAGGAGAATTGAGTGGGGGAGAGTGAGCGATGGTGTCGACAGAAAGAGATACAAGGAGGGGGAACTGTTGGACATGGAGGCAGAGAGAGTGAGAACAGAATACAAAAAAAAGTGATTTGAAGTGTGTAATGGGGTGATAAGAGGGTTGTCAGTGATATAGTTACTTGTTAAGCCGAGGTCCAGTTGGTTGCCTGCTTTGTGCGTCAACCGGGGTGTGGAGGAGGTTCAGATTGAACAAGGACAGCAATGTGAGGGAGTCGGCAGCTTGCGGTTTGTTCAGGTGGATGTTGAGGTTACCCATGATCACAAGCAGAGAGCCGTCCTCTGGGACGGGTAAAAGCAGCATGTCCAGTTCCTACACAAAGCTCCCCAGTTGGCCTGGTGGACGATAGAAGAAGAAGAATCTTCAATCATCATAGATGACGGCAATGTACATTTTAACAGGATCGGTAATAGTTATTGCATGATATTCAAACAAGGTATTACTGAAGAGTGGATTTCCAACTCTGTAAGATTATTGTGGTGCGGGGATGGTCTAGTTTGAGCAGCCACGCCCGACCTGGATCTAGATGATTGGGATCAGAGTGGCTGCATACCTGTTGCTCGTTGATTGGTCTAACGCAGCAGGTAAAACCCCCATCCCCGCGCACACTCAGGTGAGGAGCACGTATATACTCCTGGGCTAATTCCAGCTGGCCCATTCTCTACAATAAACTGGTGTTTACAACCTCCCGTCTTCTGTGTCTCTGCGCCGGAGGTCCCTGAACACGGCACTTGGAAGGCGCGTGGTAGGCACAAGTGCCACAATTAGCAAACCTGCCCCTCCTCGCCCAGTCAAGCGAGGGGTGTGGGAGAAGAGGGCAGCAGGGGTTGGTGTGTTCTCTGTGCGAATCCAAGTTTCTGTGAGTGCCAGAGCTTTGAGTGCGGAGTGGGTAGTGAAGGCAGGAATGAAGTTGTTGTCCACAGACTGGCAGTTCCACAGTCCCATGGAGAAGGAGGTGGCAGCAGCAGATCCTTTCTGAAGCGGTCACAGGTAGGCAGGGTTGCGAGTTCTCCTATGAAAGGAATGACATGTGCGCACGCAGTGAACGACTGGAATTTACTGAAAGCACATGGCGTATTATGTTTGTATAACTCGAGAGGGAAGATAATGTGTACTGAGCTGAGAAAGGGTGTTCTGTCATGTCTGCCGCTTCCGCTGTCCCTTTCTTCTTGGTTTTTAACAGCGGTTGCATTACCATCACCTTCTGCTCCAGAGTGTGGTCCAGAGATTAAAGCCTACCTATTAATCATGTCAGTCTAATAAACTCAAAGAAAAGTCTCCTGCTCGACCCACCTGGCAGGTTCATTAAAGTTTTAATGCTGAGCCTCGGAACTCCAGTCTTCCTAAGTTCTTCCTTCATATACTGTCTTCCTTGATCATACTTAGTACAATCTATGATTGCATGTGTTAACGTATCCTCAGCCTGACAGTGCTCACATAAACCGGTTGGATGCTTTCCTATTACACTGAGTGTGCTGATTAAGTAAGAATGACCTTGCCTTATTCTGTTGCAGATGACCTCGTCTTTCCTTGACCTACCTATATTTCTTACTGTTGAATTGACTTTGTTGTTCAAGCTTTATAGAAACCTACCCCTTATTTCAGCATTCCACTTCCTTTGCCCCTCCTCTATTGCTGAAGCCAAATAATAAAGCGCCATAAGTTCAAACCTCAGGAAACCGTCGGAGTAGTTTAAAAAGATTGTGATCTGGGCCCATGTCCATCTTAATGTGTGCCGCTTATTGGACTCGCGGACACAAAACCTTGAAATTTTCGAATGAGGTATTAAGATTAAACTATAACAAGAGAAGTAAAAGGTACAAGACAAAACATCTGCCATACAAGATAGTAAGCTAATCATATTTTTTAGTAAAAGTTTGGGAACATTTAGCTGTATTTCAATGTTAAGCATATCAATTTATTTTCTTAAATAAGTTAGGTTTTGAATGCTTAACGTAGTAAGTTCTGATTGTGATGTGGTTTTCTTCCGCAGACTGGACTTGGCCAGACACCCTGACCCTCCAGCCGTTAGACACTGAAACGTGGACCCTCAGTGCCGCCAAGCGCCTGGTTGCCAGCCTCGAGACGACTCTGCAGGGCTACCACGGGCCCTTGGTCCCCGGGGCCCTGCACCAGCCCCATCTCAAGGGGGCTGCGGAGGAGGCAGATGAGCACCTGGGAGAGGTGTACCACCGCACGCTGGTTTCCTGGTTCGGGGACGGCCCCTCAGCTCAGCTGGGCCTCCACAGGCTGGTCCGCCTGGGCCATGTGCTGGGCAAGGAGGCGGGGGACTGGTACGGACCGGCCGTGGTGGCACACATCTTAAAGTAGGTAGAATAACGTTTGAGATTAGTTTTTGGTATAATCTAATAATTATCATGTTTTGGGGGCGGCCCCTCGGCTCAGTTGGGCCTCCACAGGTTGGTCGGCCTGGGCCCGTGCTGGGCTGCAACGCACCGGCTGTGGTGGCACACATACGCAGCAAGCTTCAATGCACTGTGTGTTCTGAATCCTTTCTGTCATAGACATCATTCACTTTTTCAGCAATCTGTGGCTGTCGTAGCTTTTTTTTTTTTTTGTAGCTTTTTCAGCAATCTGTAACTCTGTGGGATCAGACCAGATGAACTCTTGATGAAATCTGTCTCTCGAACTCTCCTGGTCTGTTTTACTCTCTCTCTGTTTCGTAGGAATGCTGTAGAGGAGGCGACGGACCCAGGCTTGGCGGGTATAACTGCCTACGTCTCCCAAGACTGCACAGGTATGTTCCTGGCACTGGGCGCAGAGCCCAAACTGACCCTTAGTTACCACCTCTTACTATGGCGTGGAGGCCGGAGGGAGGAACAGAATACACTTTTTTGTTTATTTGTCCCTCAACAAACTCATCCCAACCTCACAATCCTCCAACCTTCTTCTTCACCCCAATGTCCCTGGTTTTGATTCAAGGTGTGTGTGTGTGTGTGTGTGTGTGTGTGTGTGTGTGTGTGTGTGTGTGTGTGTGTGTGTGTGTGTGTGTGTGTGTGTGTGTGTGTGTGTGTGTGTGTGTGTGTGTGACCTTGATAGTATAGAGACAGAAAACAAGGAATGTGTGAAGTCCAAAAACGCTGATGCTTGGAATGTACTGAAACAGTCACAAAAAGTAATTTTCAAGAGAATGTGATTATTTTCTTACTGTAACAAAACGTGTAAAAAAAAAAAAAAAAAAAAAAAGAAACAGACGTTTGTATCATGTCCATTTCCAATTTTCTGGGTTGAAAAATAGCAAACCTATCCTTTTAAAATGGCGTACCGTGAAATACCAGGTCAATATTCTTTCTGTATCCATGACTTTATGATTGTCAGTGCTTGCTGCTATGTGACCCCATCTGTTTTTTTTCTTATTGATCCTCCACAGTGTACAGCGCGGATGTCATCGACAGCCACAGGCCTTCAGGCACCGTGCAGGCCTCCGATCGGCGTGCCGGAGGCCCTTCATCCTCGCCGGACGACCAGGGCTCCTCCTCCTCCTCTTCCTCCTCCTCCTCCTCCTCCTCCCCGTCCCACAGCCAGGCCGTCATCATCCTCATCCCGGTGCGGCTCGGCGGAGAGAAGACCAACCCTGAGTACTTTGACTTTGTGAAGGTGAGCGCCCTGGTGGTAGAAACGTGTTGATGTGTTATTTCCCGCGCAAAGAGACAGTGAGACCAAATCATTCAAAATATATATATCTTTGCGTGGAAACGCCTACTTAACAATGAGCTCTGACTTGAACCGAAGGAGGGGAAAGAACCTCCGAACTTTGAAAGTTTTTCATAGTAGTGGTAGTAGTATTTGTGAAAATCTGCTGTCTGTATCACTGGTTGCCCTGGCTGCTTACTGGTTGACTTACGGCGTTAGGTGGCCTCATGCACATGATCCAGTTCATTGTCACGCCTTTATTTCTTCTTTGTCCCTTTCAGTTCATTGTTGTTTTTTTTCCTGAGTGTTTTTCCTCCGTCTTGTCAATCCGCAATTTCAGAGCGTTCTGAGTCTGGAATACTGCATCGGCATCATCGGGGGGAAGCCTAAACAGGCCTGCTACTTAGTGGGATTTCAAGGTTAGTGCTCGCCTGATGGCAGAGGGAGATTGGTGTGAATAGCAGATTATTTTTGCATAATAACCGCCCCCCTCCCTCCCTTTGTATAAAGAGACAAAGTAAGTTAATGCATTCCTGGTTTGCATGAGGAGGGAGTGCGGAGGATGAGGCAGGGCTCACTTCATTCTCCGTGACCCATCCCGAGCTGCTGCCATTTATCACCAGTAAACCTCCCAAGTTGTGAGCTGTAATTGATTTCCATAGGAGGCATGCATAAATTTGCAGTTGTCGCAACCACCCCCCCCCCCACCCAAGTGAGCCACTCTCCATCACCTTCAGCATCTGGGAGGAACCTTCAGTTGTACATCTTGGCAGTCAATATTTACGCATTTACATTTTACCAATTTGAAACACAGTGGTAGATGATGTCTAAATGACAAGCGATACATTCTCGCCGCCGCGGCATGGCCCGCCGCCGCATTCATGACATGCAAATGGCCGGGGCATAATTGCGTGTTTGTAAAACTAAACCCCCACCCCCACCATGCACAAAATTAAACGACAGCAACCATTTTTTTTTTTTTTTTTTTTTATTAAAGAATGTGCTTGTACAAACGCATCCGATTATGCCGAATTCTAATCCACCCGGGTGGATATTAAAAAGCAACAACCTTCTGGGAGGCATATTTGACGCACGGAAGCCTAACAGTAGCCCGAGCGGGTGACTTTGAGCTGCTCTGCATGGAAATTGGAGAAAGAAGTGCAGCCCCCCCCCCGCCCCCCCTAATAATCCGATGTTTTTGAATAACTTGTCTCTTGTTTTGTCCTTGCAGATGACAGCTTGATTTACATGGACCCTCATTACTGTCAGTCTTTTGTGGATGTCAGCACCGGCGATTTCCCTCTCCAGGTAATGTGAAATTACACAGACGAGCTGACTGGGGGCCCCAGTAATGTGAATTTAATAGTTTCTGTTAGTACTTAAGGGTATGAATCTTAAAGCAGCCCTCTGCTCAATTACCAAGTCCCTAGCAGCTGATTTATTTGCCGCTCAGACGCGCGGAGCCGCCGCTTAAGAGAAATATGGCAAATCAGGGATCAGGTACCGGGGATCCTGAATATTTTAGGACCATCGCATTAAAGGCTGCATCCACTGTTAAACCACAGTACGTGAACTTCTGTTTTATGGCTTTTTTGCATGGTGGCGATATGCAGTGTGACAACACACCCTGTTTTCACACTGAGTTGTAAATGTATGGACGTGTCGACAGAAAATAAATAAGATTTCACAATTTTCACCGAGCCGTTGGGAGTGGAAATGGCACGCAACTTATTTCCACGATGTAAAAGCGGCAAATGAAAACCAGCATTGTGTTTTTCCCAAATGAATATGTTTAAAGGGGGTAGTGGCTCAGGAGGTAGAGCTAGTAGCATCTAGTAATTGGAAGATTGCCGGTTCGATCCCCGGCTCCTCCTGGTGGCGTGCTGATGTGTCCTTAAGCAAGACACTTAACTCCCCTCCCTTTTAAGACCCCTTAACTGCTCTCCTGGCGCCGCTACATGGCAGCCCACTGCTCCTAGATACGTCAGATACTAGGATGGGTCAAATGCAGAAAAATGAATTTCGTTGCCTCAGTACTTATACTCTGTGCAATGACTATTAGTTGAATCTAATCTAATGTAATCTGAAATGTGTTTCATTTCCTACTCTCCGTAGTCGTTTCATTGCCCGTCACCAAAGAAGATGCCCTTTGCCAAGATGGACCCGAGCTGCGCCATCGGCTTCTATTCCAGAACGGCACAAGACTACAAGAGGATCAGCCAGGAACTGTCCAAGGTGAGTTCGAACGGTATTTGAATCATTTATTTATCTCCTAACTGTGTTCGAGGAGGCACTGGCACCGTGTCTGTGCTGTTCTGGGGTTTGGCCAGTGGGTGGCACCATTTGGCTGCGAATATGACTTCTCACTCACCAAACCAGCCGGCCCCAGGTGGGAGGGCGCCGGTCCTCACACCCTGAAACTTCTCATTTTCTCTAATGTTTCCAGAATTGGATAATTTTTTTCTCATTTCTTTAAATGCTTCATTCTGTGGTTTCACTCTTAAAAGTTGTTCTGACATGGCCTTTTTGTTTGATCAATTTTAAAGATTCCGTCGTCGTTGTCCCCCCCCCCCCTTTTTTTTTTTTTTAGATCGCGGTCAATTTGTGAAGGAAAGTGTTAAATGGCAGAAACACCTTTTCCTAACCAAGCGTTTACATTCTTGTTTTTAGCTCCTGCAGCCGTCAGCAAGGGAGAAATACCCGGCGTTCACTTTCGTCCAGGGTCACGGCAGAGACTATGACCTGTCTGGGGGCCTGACCCCGGAGAAGAGGGAATGGCCCTTCCTCCGCAGGGCTGCCACCGCCGGTGACTTTGTGCTGCTCTGACAGAGATATCTCAGCCCTGGACGGCGGAATTCGGCTCTTTACAAAGAGAGAGGCGGCATCGCCAAACTACTCCCTGTCCACAGCCTCATATCTAGAAATGTTGCAGAATGGGTGAGATACAGGACATTTTCAAGCCTACGGCAACTCAGGTTGAATGTTAGTTTGAGGTGGGTGGCAGTGTATTTATTGCCTGTCCGGTGTTATTTTGGGAAGCATTTAAAAGTTTTCTCAGCCCGACCTTTTCTACGTACTCGCCAACAAACAGAGATGGGTTGGGAAGTTCTGATCAATGATTTTTTTTTTTTTTTCCCCTTCCTTGCGATCATACACCGGTCCAGAGGGGATTTGTTTGTGATCCATACTCTGAAGTCCTGCTGAGAAGTGCTTTTCCAAGGCTCGAAGGCCAGGCCTAAAGGAAGCATCGGGTTTGACTCATTGAAATCTTCTGAAACGTTGATGGACACCTGTCACACCAGAGTTTGCTGTTTTATTGAATTGAGACTGATTTGAGTACTGCTTTTGGAAGCTACTACACAACAAGGACCTTTTTAACTAGAAATGGATTCATTATTCATGACTTACAACCTCTAAACATCGTAACATAGTAAACATTCCGACAGACAACATTTCAATATTTAATTTCAGGATCTTCTAGCACATCATGGCACTCATTGGCTTTGAGCAATGACATATGGTGTGTCAATTTCCTGAACAGTTAAAATGTCCCAAGTTTGAGTGACTGACTGTAAATACAAGTTGTACCACAGTGTACTGTACTGCACTATAACTTTTTGCTAAATACAGAACTGTTAACACCGAACAGATATTGTCAAAAAGCACATATCAGGGTAATTGTACAGACTGTTTTGTTCAGATAGTAGTTGAGGCCCAATTATTTCCATCCTTATTTCATTTTAACAAATACTTAAATTTGATCATATACCATCTGTTTTTGTTTGTTTCGTTTTTGTTATTTTACTCACAAACAAAGGTGCTTGCTGGCTTCCCATACCTAGGCCTTTTAACAACATTCACATTTAGCTTTGGCACACTATTACCCTGCGCTATGAAATCAGTTGCGATAACGTCCTTGCACGCTTGAACAGTGAATAGTGAAGGGGAAAAAAAAAAAAAAGTTCTATGAGGATAAGTTGTTTGTTAAAACCAATGAATCAATGACTAATTGAACGCAAATATGTCCCAAGTCTGCATTTACGCCCATGTTACTAAGTGTACACAAAGCTAACCTCAAAAATGCAAAATATTGATCTTCACACTGTTGTGCAAATAGATCAAATAAAGTGGATAAAAGACTGTTGAATTTCTTAATCGGTTTGCCTCTTTCCACTGAACGCAGGAAGTTAAGAGATTAGATAATTAAAAGAAAATCAGTTTGTCTCCTTTTCGATCCCGAATGCAAACTGCGGTGGGGTGTTGAAACGCATTAAATCCGCAGAAGATTAAAACTAATCGGACGTGCTAACCGTCTCTACAGCCCATTAACCAGGGAGCGAGGAAATAGGTGACCCGGTGACACCGGTGGCGATTGTGTTCGCCGCGTGGAGGAAAAGAAAATATCCCTGTGTGCAATGCTCTGTTGCCATGGATAATCTATCCCCTTTGGTCTGAGCAATGGCCGACTGTTTTCCTGTACAATACAAATTCTTGTATTGCGATGAGCCCGACTCCTTGTGCGAGGGTCCCAGCTTCGAAAGGGAGAGTAACTGGCCCTTCTGTGGCGTTGGTGGTGGGATCTGTGGTGTGGGAGGGCAAGGGTGAGGGTGAGGAGGGATGGAGGGAGGGATGGACAGTGGAGAAGAATCCCCAATCTGTTCTCAAGCTGTAGAAAAAAAACATAAAGGCAGCGTTTATGTCCCCCCCGGACCGGCTGCACAGACATGGCGGGAACTGGACACTGTACAGCAGCGGCAGTGGACGGACACCCTTCACATGCCTCGGAGGACACATAAAGCCAGTTGCTAGGGAGAGGAGAGGATTTCTTTCCTTTTTTCTGTTGGGAACATGAAAGAGCATTTGTGCTGGGGGGCACGGGTGCACTCTGAGGGTCGGCTGTGTCCGCCGTGTATTTACAGGGATGCATGAATATTTGATTAATGAGTCATAGGCTCGAGGGAAGTGCAATAAGTTAACTTCCCATTTGGCAACAATATGCACATGCACACACACACACACACACACAGACATACACACACAGGAACACACACGCACAAGCCATGTCACTGTTAACCACAGCTGCCAATGGTGTCGTTGACATTTGTGGATTCCCAAAAATCTAATCTGCAGCCGAGCAAATTCCTCACGAGAGAGGAAATCATGAGAGTCGCCCCTCTGTTCAAGAGCTGAAGTTGTTGGGTGTGTGTGTGTGTGTGTGTGTGTGTGTGTGTGGAGGGGTGTATAGACCAAACATGCTCAATAAAAGAATTATTTTGTGTGTCATTCAAAGGGAGCCATGTGGGTGGGGGCCGTTTGGTATCTGCAGACATTGGGGAAGACATAGGAATCATTCAAGTTCTTCTGTGGATCTTCAACCCAGCGTTTGTTGCATGCGTCTGTGATTATGAGTCTTGATTGAGCAGAACGTTAAGGTCTCTGTGTCATTTAGAATATTTGAGCATTTTACTCCATAAACCAAAGTTGTCATTTGAGGGGTAAGCCAAAAAAAAAAAAACGATCAAAGAACTATTCTTAGTAGCTCAGAGTTTGACGACTGCAGTTGTGTTCTTAGGTTGCCATTTTGCATGAAATCAGATGAAATGTATCTGTCTTTTAAAAATCATTTTAAAAGAGAACAAAACTAGAAGAATCTTGCTTACTTTCCTTTGCCAGAATGCTGGCCGGTGGCTTGGGTCAGTGTTTGTTCACTGCTGCTTGCCACCTCTGCTCCAATGTAATTAATGGCATTGCATGTATAATGCAGGAGAGCTCGTATTTAATGGCCAGCGTGGTGATCTCCCAGGGCGAGGAAAGTTATGTTCTTAGAAATGAGAGCGAACGGATAGAAATGGATTTCTCAATTAAATGCTGGTAACAGAGACGGCTGTGGCACAATATGTAGGCTGATGAGGAAAAACAAATACCTGTGGCTGATCGAACGGCAGCTGTGTTTGACATTGCGTCTCTCGAGAACTGAATTTCAACACACGCATACAAAAAAAAACAAAAAACGTGATTTACGTGATGACTCTATGATACTTTGATACTATGGTTTTTCACCTCATTATTGTCAGAGAGAATAAGTGTTATACAACAGGGCGTGTCTTTTCCATCCACTCTACTACTTTGGCTAACACAGGATCTCCTCCAGCAAAGAGGAGAACATGATAGATGACAGAGAGAACATCCACGGGAATTAGATCTAACGGAAAGAGAAGAGGCACAGGGGGAAAGAGCAAGGCAAACGTGTGTGTGTGTGTGTGTGTGTGTGTGTGTGTGTGTGTGTGTGTGTGTGTGTGTGTGTATACAGTTTGAAAGGACAAAATACCCTAATACCCATCAACAATAAGACGGCCTTTGGATCGCGGGGCCAGATTGAATGTCCTCACAATCCGAATGTCCGACCAATGTCCTCTTCAATTTTGTGTGTCCGTGCGTGTCAAGTCTTTGATAAGTTACCTGCGTAGTGTGTAGTCTACAGCTATTTCATGGATTATGTCTAAGGAATAAAACCTCCCAGGTGAGCCCGTAGTCCTGCACGTCTTCACACCAGGTGCAGGGGGGGCAAGATTTATGTTCGGGGTTGGGGGGGCCGGGGTTCCCGCCCGCCTGTAGTGGAATGCCATGCATCTCCAAACAGGTACTTTGAAATCTCATCCCGCCGTTATTAGTCTTCTCTATATATATCCGTCTCCCGCGCAGCGTAAATATGCGGCCGCGCTGCGTCAGGGCGTGTTCGGAGTCTCCAGTCTCCGTCCACGCATCTGTCCACTCGCTTCCAGCCGTCACCTACCCCCACAACATTCACCCGCTTGGCGGTGGCGGCAGCTCCTGTGAAAGTGCTGAGGCGTTGCATAGCTCGAGCATGTCTTCTGGGTTGGGGCCAGACAGATGTCACCTTGCATGTGATTCATTGTCAACTTTGAGAACCCCTTTGGAAGGAGACGCATGGCTGACGCATGAGGCCCTGAACCTACTGTATTGGGCCAAAGTACCGGTCAAGAGCCAGCGTTCCCCCAATCCAACTTGCTTTCACAGGTGACGCTACGGCCTAGCGTGTGCATTTTGAACAACAAAAAGCCTTCTGTCTAAACATGACTCAGGGTGATCTCTACAAAGGGATATAGCTAGGTCTTTTTGAATATGCTAGTTTATGCCACCTGTTTCCCGTAGAAACTTAAAATGATGTAACCAAAAGCATGCGTCAGTAATGCACATTTTAAAGTGCAAATCCACATGATCTGCGTTGGGTGGATTACACTCCCAGAATTCCATTAAAAAACGGCAAAGCTTTCGAGTCGTCCTCACGCTCTTGCCAAGAAGGAGAATCATTTCATTTGTCTCACAGGTGGGAATGCACTTACCACACGCATGCAGGGAGTGGTGACAATCACAAACACACACACACACAGGGAGCGGTTGCTGGAGAAATTCAGCCTCTGCATTTCTCCCATCTCAGCTGTCCTTCCTCCAGGGGGCAGCCAGGAACGGTGGGCAGCCCTCACTTCAATGGCACCTGGGAACCAGTTCCAGGTGTAGGTCCATGGTTAGGGTCAGGACCGGAAAGTGTTCTGCATGTTTTTAATTTAGGGCCTTTTTCCATATCGGAGGAGACACGTGTATGTATGTATGAGAACCTGCAAACTCCACACAGAAAGGCCCCTAATCAGGAGATCACCCACCCGAGCACAGCGGCCCAAGTGGGAATCGAACCCAGGACCTACTTGCTGTAAGGCAGCAGCGCAAGCACTTCACCACCGGGCCACTCGAAAAGTGGACCCCGCCACCAACAATGGTAACGGCATTTAGAGAATTCACACAACTTCCTCACTGCTGAGTGAAAAAGTGTGGGCATTTAAAGGGATGCGGTTGTGTGAAGCAGTAGATGAATAAAAGGTCCTTATCTTATTAGTAGAAAAGGCAAAATGTAGCTCTAGATATTTTGTGGAATTCCCCCCTTTCATGGACACAGGTGTGTGTGTCACTGGGGGAGAAGGAAGGTGCACCATGGCAGCGTCCCAAAGTGAAACTCCTCGCCTGGTGTCCACTAATCGTGTCCTGGCTGTGACAACAAGAAGGGCACCGGCGTTAACATTTAGATAAGGGATGTGTGAGCCGCTTCCCATTTCCATTTTCCCGGGGACAAGGAATACCCGGTGAGCATCTTCGGTGGTGGTGTCGGCGGCGGGGGTGCATTCTGCCGTTTCCAGCGTCTCCGGGGTGATGCGGAGGAACACCAAAATTCCTCATTCCGCTCTCCCGTGAGGCATGGCCGGCCCTCTGTCAGTTTTTGCTAAGCAGATGCATCCCGAGGAGGCGCCGGCGGCTGAAGGCGGGGGATATTGCCTGTTGTGTAGCTGTCGGCTCGGCTCTCGTTGCACACCCGTGTCGGACGGGCTGGCGAGTGCACGCCGGGTGGAGGGCAGGGGGGGAGGGAGGATAAGAGAAAGTGTCAGTCTGTGTACGGGTGTGTGTGGATGTGTATCGCAGAATAAATTGTGTGTTGCCCGTGTAGTGTCATGCGTGTGTGTGCACATCACCAAGTTCAGAGACGTTGCCCCGCCCCCCCACCCCACCCCACCATTCCCATCCCCAATCTCACCCCCACCCAATACACTCCACCAGTCTTTGCTCAGCTTGTCGCATGGCATCCAACATCAGTCTCTGCTATGCGATGGCCTGTGAATCTTCCTGCTGTATCGCAAACCGCTGCTCATCCATACACTGTCCAGCAGAAATGCACTGTGTGTGTGTGTGTGTGTGTGTGTGTGTGTGTGTGTGTGTGTGTGTGTGTGTGTGTGTGTGTGTGTGTGTGTGTGTGTGTGTGTGTGTGTGTGTGTGTGTGTGTGTGTGTGTGTGTGTGCGCATGCCTGTGTGAAATACACTGCAATCTCATCTCCATCTAAACCACCTTCAGGCCCCATGCACCATTATCACGCAGTCGCAATAAAACCCACAGTAATTAAAGGGGATCTGGTCGTAATTGCCTCAGTGAATCAACTTAATCAGCACCTGTGCTCAGAGTCAACCTGATGGTGCAATCTAACCTTTTAATACCCAAGAAATTAGAATTGTAAAAAATTATACACCTGATAATCGTTCAGATTTGGAAAGTCTAAGTGGACAATGTGCGGGGCCGTTGTTCAAATATCATAGCCGTGGTCTGCCGCGCACACGTGTGTGTGTGTGTGTGTGTGTGTGTGTGTGTGTGTGTGTGTGTGTGTGTGTGTGTGTGTGTGTGTGTGTGTGTGTGTGTGTGTGTGTGTGTGTGTGTGTTTTAGTAAAGAGAGGTGAGAGGTAATTGAGAGAGCTGAGGAACTGGTTTACTGGTTTGATTCATTAGCATATCGGCTTCGCCGGCAAGAAAATACATTCCGGTTCAGCGTGTTCATGACTTTTTGCAAGGGCTTCAATGTATTGTGCCGGACTGAAAACCGCAATGCTCTGCTTCAGTTACAATTTCAAGCAAACGGATCGTTTCAGGGGTGTCGCTGTAGCCATTAAAGTGGGAATCCGTGAGATTATTTTTGTAAAAAAAACCGAATCCAATATTTGCTACATTATTTAGCAGGCACTTTTCAAGAAACAGCTATTCAATGTGCTTGTCTGATGTAAGTTCTTCCCTTTAAAGTAGAGCATGAAAATGGGACGCAAACGCCATAATAAATAATAAGGTGTTTCCACTCCATTTTTGCAAGAAATGAAAGGCAACCGCGGTGATTTGATCAACCAGCGTAGTTAATTGTGGTTAAACTCTCCTTCCACAAAAAACATCGCCTCAAGTGACTGAGAAAAAAAAAAGGTATTAATCAGAAGACGACAAACCTTGGTGAAAAGAAAAGGCATTTCCGAGCGAAGACGAGGGAAAACCCGGATGCGGATTTTTCTTCCTTTTTGTTCTCTGTTCTCTTAATTTTCATTTTTTTTTTAATAACTAAAAACGTGATTCACGCGTGAGCATGGCATCATACCGTTCTTTGGGTTGCCTGACAGCTGAAGCAAGGAGCAGCTGACGCGGTGGTAAGACGGTTACTGGGTCAGTGCGAATGAGGCGTCATGTGGGAAAAGGAGCTGATGGTGCTGATTGATGTTCCGTCATCGGAATCCAATCCCAATCCAAATAACGGGGAAAATAGCGGCTGATGATGAATATTCATTGCGTACAAATATTTGAAAAAAAAAAAAAAATTCTTTGTTTTCGGGAAGAAAGGAAAAGCCTCCGGAAAAACGGCGCGTCCAACCCGAATCCCGGCGCTGGGCTGCAAAGACGAGGAACTGAACCGCGTCCGGTCTCTACGGAGACAGGTCTTTACATCCTTACATTTTATTGCTTTGTCTTCTTAAAAAACGTCACTCAGACCCTCGACGTGTCTTTTACAGTTAGGGGTCGCACTGATTGAATAACTTTGGGGTAGGATTCTACGTCATCAACGTGGGGACAGACTCGCCGCGGCACCTTCCCGTGACGGAGGCCAATGTGGGAACGACTGCCTGCTGCCTCTGCCGGATATTTTTTTTCATCCAGCTATGTTACGGGTTCCGTGTGGGGGAAGGGGGCTTTGGACTCACGGTGTTCCTCACTGCATGGGAGACTTACAGGAACAACAACGGCAACTTTGCCCACTCCTAAAAACCCGGGCGTAGAGAAACAACACAGATACGGGCACGGCTAAAATCATGAATAAATTAACGCGCCCATTACTCTCACGCCCGCCGTGCTCAGGGTCCCCGTTGAAATATAGGTCTTTTCTACACATATACCTAATGTACTAAAAAAGAACATTTAAAATGATTCAGTGGCTTGTGTGAACGCATTAATTTTCAGTACTAAAAATATATTTTTAAGCAGGGCTCTCGGACGCTCTCTTTCCCTCCTCTTGTGTGGAATGCATAATGGATTCTTATCTAATCCATTACGGCTGCACAAGGAGACAGAAGACGACGGGGGGGTTGTTCCTCTTCAAATGAAGTTTTAATAAAGAGCAACGTGGAGACCTCACAAGGTCAATTATGAAACTCTGCCCCCGCCCTCTGAGCGTGTCCCCGCGCCCGGTTAGCCAGAACGCCCGTCAGTCATAGCCCGCTGATCTACACGTTAAGAAACCCGCCGGCCGCCCCGAGACGAAGGCTGAGGCGATCCGTCTGACGTGGCTGTCGGCGGACGTGGGGCTGTTGACTATTTTTCCCCTCTGATTGGCACGTGAGGTCGCCGCCGCCTCAGACCGAATCAGGCGGGGCCGACACTCATTTGTCAGGCGGAGAATATCTCTTAATGCATCAAGATTACGTTAAAAAGTCACCGGTGGGGTGGAGGGGAGATATTAATTTAATCTGTCGGCGATGCTCGCTCAGCGTTAAAAAGTTGAGAGGCCTGGTCTAACACCCCCCCCCCCCCCCCCCATGCTCATCCCGTCTCAAAGACTAAGGTGGATTTAATGTCCGCAGTGCTTATGAATACGCTTATGTATTCATTTGAGCAATAAACCCCGAGCTGGGCACCACACAGAAAAACAAACTGCCTCGCTTCCGGCGGCCATTTTAATTAAATGCCATGGATTGTCAAATTTATCGATCCCCCCCCCCCTCCCTTCCCCTGACCAGAGCCTGAAGGATGTCTTTTGCAATTTCCATATCTTTAGCGGCCTCCCCTGCTAATGGGAGGTGAGGGATTGTCGGAGGGGAGGGGTGGACGTCTGGTTAGTCAAATAGGGCCTGGCTGTCACTGTTGCTAGGAGCAGTGTGAAGGAGAGGGAGGGAGGGAGGGAGGGAGGGGATGTAGATAGACTTAGGGGAAGGTGAGGTGGGGGGAATGCTTGGATATTTTGTGAGTCTTGTAGCCTGGACACACTCTCTCTCTCTCTCTCTGCCCCCTCATCCTCTCCGTCTCCCTCTTTCCATCCCCTTCTCTCTTTCGCTGTCATTATCTCTCTGCCCCCCCCGCCTCCCTCTCTCTCTCTCTCTGTCTCCGCCCCTCTCTTTCGGTCGCACCCTCCCTCCCTCCCCCCTTCTCTCTCTCTCTCTCACCCTGTCTCACCCTCTCTCTCCCTCTCTCTCGCTTTCCCTGCCTCTCTGTCTCGCTTTCCATCCCTCCCTTTCTTTCTCTGTCATTATCTCTCTGCCTCTCCCCCTCGCTCTGTCTACACCTATCTCCCTGTCTGTCTGTCTCCCTCTCTCCCTCTCTCTCTCTCTCTGCAACTATCTCCCTGTCTGTCTCCCCCTCTCTCTCTCTCTCTCTCTCTTTCTCTCTGTTTCTACCCCTTTTTTCAGTCGCACCCTTCCTCCCCCCTTCCCTCTCCCTGTCTCACCCCGTCTCACCCTCTCCCCCCCTCTCTTGCTTCCTCGCTTCCTCTGCCTCTCCGTCTCTCTTTCGCTCCCTCCCTTTCTTTCGCTGTCATTATCTCTCTGCCTCTCCCCCTCTCTCTCTCGCCCCGCACCTATCTCCCTGTCTCCGTCTCCCCCCCTCTCTCTGTCTCTACCCCTCTCTTTCAGTCGCACCCTCCCTTCCCCCCTTCTCTCTCCCTGTCTCACCCTCTCTCTCCCTCCCTCGCTTTCTATCCCTCCCTTTCTTTCGCTGTCATTATCTCTCTGCCTCTCCCCCTCTCTCTCACTCTCCCCGCACCTATCTCCCTCTGTCTGTCTCCCTCTCTCTCTCTCTCTCTCGCCCTCTCTGTCTCTACCTCTCTCCCTAAGTCTCACCCTCTCTCCCCCCTCCGCCCCTTCTCTCTCCCTGTCTTACCCTCCCCCCGCCCCTTTCTGTGTACAGATGGGTGTCTGACAGGCCTACAGCTGTTCTCCTAATTGTTCATTAAGTGTTCTATTGATTCCCTTATACCGAGTACATGTGTCTTTCAGCCGCTGTGCTCCGTGTGAAGTGGCAGTTGGACACGCCGCACGTACAAAACCCTGCCCGTGCACGTACACACACCCCCATCCCGGCGTTACCGAGATGACAGGGCCGGCTGATGCCGAAAATGCGAGCTGCCACTTCCAATCCTGGGGCCCCGCGGCTGAGGGGTCCGGCAGGGCCCGAAAAGCATTGCCGCGCTTGACGCCCCAGGCTTTTATTTTCCAAACTTTTAGCATCAATCAATTAAAGTGCCGGCAGCAGCATGTAAAAATGTTTAATTCCTCGCTAAGTGGCAGCAGCCCCAGATTGCACCTGGCTGATAAGGGAGCCTGTGTGAGTTTATTAGATCCTGATACTCTCTCCTGATTTCGGAGGGAGAGCACGAGCTATCGGTAGAAAACACTCAGGAAAGATTGGCAGCAGGAGGAGAGAGGAGGAAATAGAGAGGAGGGGGATCACAGGCAGGAGAAAAGGTCTGGGGGGTGCATTCATCCAACAGCGGCGTTGTTTGGAGGCAATTCTTTAGGCGACGAGATCATCTTCAATTGTGGATTATGGCATTCACGGGGGAGCAGCAAAACACCCTGATCCACATCTGATGCGCCGGCAGAACCGATAAAAACCAGGCCAGGACCCCAGGCATAAATCTCTCCTCCCTTAACAAATAGACTAAGATGAAACTGTTAAAGTTATTTAAATTCCCATAAGAGAGAGATTTATCCATCTGCTGGTTTAAGTACATGCCATTGCCTGGCCCTCTCGTCGCCCCACATTTGACAAAGTCATCTCGCGCTAGCCTACATCCAACTGTTGCAATAAAATGAAACCCAAAATAAGGTGGAAAAATGAAAGCGATGGTACAGTGACAAAGTATGGCCCCTCGATGCGTTTTCCAAGCACGTACAGAGCCGGGAGCTTTGTCTGAGGGCTATTATGAATTTATAGCGAATGCAGCGAGTGCAACTAGACTTGTTTTGCAAGGAACCGGTCAACACTTAAGAGAGAAAAATCACCGGATAAACCATAACCATCTCTCTTTTGTCTCCCTTTTTGTTCTTAGCCCCACAATTTGGCTTTCAAATTGGACTTAGCGCTTCACTGAGTCAAGTCATATACTCCCAGGCCCGGGTGGTCGTCTCCATTTCTTGGGCTGGGAAATTCTGTCGGCCCTCCTGCGTCGCGCGGAGTGATAATCTTCTCTGTAAAACACAATCAGTCACCTCCCTCCTCGCCTTCTGTATAAGCCTCCAGGACCCCCAATCAATACCAGCTGGCTGGGTGACTTATCATCTGGGGGCCGGGCCGTACAGCAGAACCGTGCTGAGTCGAGGCGTGTAGGGGCCGGAATCCTGATGCAGACGTGAGCGGAGGTTCGATGGCCAGAAAGGTGATATGGCAGGTGGCCGACTACTTTTTAGTTAGTAGTCCACAGGGTAAGAAATCTTCTGGAGTTAGAATGCACAGTGGCTATGTATAGCCTTTTAAACCCAGAGTCAAGGAAAATGCCCCTTTGACATACCTTTGTGGTTGTCGTGTTTTTTTGTAGCAGGTGTTTTTCTTTGTTTGGAGTAACTATCAAGCAGGGGCCTCACACTCAAATTGCCACTCCCTGTAATTCTTGCGTTGCCTACTAATGTCAGGAAAAAGGCGGAGGATGGCAGAGGTAAGGTATTGTGGTACATCTGGCTATATTGGCCAAGTATTTCGGATGGAATACATGAAAATAGCAATGAAAATCGGCACTGTTTCTTTAAGAATGCTCATGTAGGATTCTGAAAAATGTAATTAACGCAGGAGTGGTTTGAGAGCCCTATGTTCTAGCGATTATCTAAGAAAATCCATTAGAGAGAGAGACATTAGAGAGACATTATATTAACGATAGTAATTCATTTTATATTTCTGCTCCCAAAGCATAACACAAAAGTTTTGTGTACATGCTGAAACTAAAATTTTACTACACCAAAATTAGCAGGTATACCCGTTTTTTTTTTAAATGCGGGTAAACTCGCTTAAAATCGACGTTTGATGCCATATTCTTTTTTTTTCTGGTGTGTTCCAGACACGCTGGAAAAGGGGCGTGTCATGGGTCCAGTGTGATCGGGAACAAAACAGTAGAAGCGGCATGGAGTATCCACGCCCCCGCACTCGTGCCCCGCCAGCAGCCGATGCCGAGGTCCTTCGGCGGCGGGGAGCGGAGGCGGTCCTCTGGTTCGGAACCCGGCTTGGGGCGGTGCTGGAGTGGCTCAGAGCCCGGCGTGGAGCGCTGGGGTTCTGCACCGCGCTCCCCATAGAGCGGTCCCTACACTGAAAACATTTCATGGTCCCGCATGTGAGAAAAAGGTGAAAAACTTCTGATTTTGATTTTGGATTCTAAATCGGATAGAGAATGACAGAATGAAACACGGATTTTCCCGTCTGTTTATGTGGCAACGCAAAGGGGCGAAAACTTGCACGTCTACCCGGGTGTCATGTTTCCATCACTGCCGTCTATTGCAGGGTAATTTGTCCCGGGACTGAAACCCGGGTGTAACCTTTCCCGCTAATGACAAATGCCAGATGTTAGGGTTAGGGTGTTACCACGTTTTTGGTTCAGTGGGAAAGGGGTATTGATTGCAGTTTAAACCCACAACCTTCTCCTAGATGGCCTGGGGTCTCTTAAATAACACTGGTAGTCTGCAAGTTGTCCAGTGACCTTTCTGGGGGGTGGGCGGGTGGGATGGGATGGGGGGGCTTGGCTAATCTGGCCAGTGCACCGCTAACCCATTCACTAAGGCCATATGGGATGATGTGTGGTCATGCACCGTTTTTACGTGGCCTTGCTTGCCTCTGCAGTTTTGTGGCAATACTTTCAAGGCCTTTACTTAACACTTCGACTGTTGTCTTTCAGTTTTTATAGGGGAGCAGAGGACTGAGCGCACAACTCACAGTACAGTATGAGTGTGAAAAACACACAGATCAAATTTATGTGTAAATACAATGATTGTGAAGAATGTGGTGCAGTTGTTCAGTTTATTTCACGAGAATGTCAGGATTCCATCGTAGGTATTTTAACAAGTGCTCAAATAACTAGGTCTTAACAACAGCCATTTTTCCTGTGATAGATACAGCATGTATCTGTAAGTTATAACTTTGAAAATAATACAATTTTAAAATACATTATTTTTCATGGTGCCTAATTAATTTGATGCCACCTGTCCAGTCAGTGCAGCAGATCTTTGAACTTGCAACAACCGCGTGAAGTAGTCCATGTAAAGGCAGCCATGTTCATTTAAAGGCTGCCTACCCACGCTGATTGGAGATGAACCAGTAGTCTGAGCGGGCCCACTGTTTACTAACACTTCAGTTTCCATGGCCCATCTATTACGACTGGGAAAAGAGGGGGGAGTTGGAGAGACGTTGTTAGGCATTGTCTTTAACCTTGATGATGTTTGCAGCCGCAAAGGGCCTGTTAATAGTCTCTAATTGCCCCAGCGAAGAGAACATGTGACATTTCCTTTGTGCTCGCGGTCGGGCGGCTTGCTTTAGCCATTATGCTAATTCAACCATTATATACATGGGGGTATTTATGGGACTGACACCAGTGATGTTGCAGGTAAAGGGCTGTGAAATGGTCTGTAAACAGGGGGGATTGATTCGGAGGCTGAGGCCATTGTCACCAGCCAAGCTGCCAAGCCGAAAATGCTCCTCCACCCTCCTCCTCCTTCACCTCTCTCCCATTCCTCCCTCTGTTCCCTCTCCTCACCCCCCCACCCCCACACCCAGTCCCCAGTCCGACCTCTCAAATGGTCTCCGACAGCCTTCGGCTGAGGCTGTCAGGGGCCAACAAAAAGGTACCCAAACACGACGTGAAACGGCGGGCGCTTACAAAAATGAGACCGGATGAGGATCAATATAATTTAGCCCTTCACCCAACATGGCACCATATCAATCCAACACCACTATCGTCACCAAGGGCTCAGTCAGCTGCACCACAATATTCCTGTTAGGAATTGGCTTACTTGCTACAACCACAACTACTACTACTATTACTCTACTACTAACTACAAAGTTGAAATCGTTAATGGCTCTCTTCAAAATCTCTTGACACCATTAATACAAATACTAATAGTATTAAAAGTCACTTGACGACTACTTCTATTTATAAGATGGATGTGATATAGAGCTCCATTAAAATAGCTTACACATATAAATAACAATCATTTATAAAGAACGTGTATGTGCACGTGTGTGCATGCACATATGTGTGTGTGTGTGTGTGTGTGTGTGTGTGTGTGCGTGTGTGCGTGCGTGCGTGCGTGTGACCAGTCTCTATATCTATCCAAAAGTTGCATTATAAGTAGCTGCAGGTGGATGAAACAAATCTTTATGAAAGCTTTGTCATAGAACATTTCAGGAACAGAACATCAAAAAGTGAAAGGTAGGTGAAATGTTTCAGTTAGTAAAATAAGGACGACGGTAGAATTTCATTTATCTGAACGCCCTGGGCGTGACGGTCGTCCGGGAGACTGAAATGTTCGGTTGACCGAAACATGAACGAAACCCACTATATGAGTATGATCCTTGATCTATGAACCTAAAAATGCATTAAAATGATTCCGGAATGGATGTACAGTATTTGGCAATAGATACCGGAGGCATATTCTTTTGCGCTCCGTAGCGGCTGCTCGTAACTCACCAGTGTAGCTCGAACGAGGTGTGGTTGACCGGTAAGGTTGGAGTGAGGTTCAGATAGATGAGATTCTCCCAGACATGATCAAATGAAGTGCTGAATTATAATGTTATGCCTTAGAAGGATCCTTACCGGAGCAGGCTTGCAGCCATCATGTTAAAATGTCCGCCATGTTCATTTAACTCTCATGTAGCAGAATAAAAAAAGGAAACGACGCCTGCTTCGCCAAATAGTCATTTAAGGGCTAAGGTCTAACCTCGTGTAAATTTGCTGTTACGAAATTTCCCATCAATGAGACGGCGTGTGTTTTCCAAGTCACTTTCTTTGGCTCCTAGATTAATACTAATACAAAACGTAATATTCCACGGGCCAAACTAATCATGTGGCAGCGGGAGCCATGGCTCTGTGAGTTTATATCTGTCCATCCAGTTCTCACCGTTAACGTGGACATCAACGAGGGTAATAATGACCTGCCGCGATATGAGGCCGTGGGCGCGCGGTGGGTTGGGAGGGCCCGTAATAAATCTGCTGTGTTCGTCGAGAGAAAATTCGGCTTCTTTACTTTTCCCCCTGATAGGATTTGAATACAAAGCCCGGACTAATAAAAGATTGCCCTGTCATAATGAATCAAGAGGGCCAGTGTCAGGTGGGGAGTGTGAGTCTATCCCCTCGCAGATCCATCTCTGATCGCGGCTATACACTGCGTCTCCACGGCTGGAGAGGGCAGAACCAGCACAGCACCCTATTTTGTGCTCGGCTGATGAAATGAACTTGAGGCCCAGGGAAGAGAGAGAGAGAGAGAGAGAGAGAGCGTGCGGAGACACCATGGTTTCATTTTCTCTCTCCCAGGGCCCCCGGGGGACAGTGAGACGGATTTGCATGCCACTTGCTATTCCCTGCTACCTGCTGCAAATTTATTATTGTGGCACGCCAGCTTCCCCAACAGCAACTTGGAGGCCTTTTCAAACCTAAATGGTGTCTGCAGGCGGTCCGGAGAAGGCTCGATATTACACGCGCACACACAAACACGGAATCGGAGATGCTGCATCAAAAAGCAATCACACTGATCAGAATACAGCTGTCAGCGGCGTCAAACAAAAAGTGTCCCGGCTGATGAAGTGTGCGCCACTATGCGACCCATAAAGGCGCGGCTGTCAACTTTTTCACCCGGAGTTTGCTGGCTCTGGTGGAGCCACGCGATGGGTGTCCCTGTGTGGCTTTGTGATGTTTAGGTTGTGTTCCATCTCTTCAAATGACATGCCTTCACCTTTCCTTCCCCACTGCCTCCCACTTTCCCAGTTGATATTTTGTAGATATGATAGATATTCAAAATGACGATTCTTTTTTTTTTGCAAAATGCACCAAAACTCTCCATACGTGACACTAAATCATCTACCTGCATCGAAACACAACAGCGTGTGGGCCGGTAACTGGTTAGCTAATGAAAAGCTATTGCATTTAATAGTCACACAATCACCCAATAGATATTACAACTATCAATGAACCCGAATATGATTAACCCCCTTGTATATGTCTGCGCCATCTGTTGATACTATAAATATAGTATGTACCATAAAAGGCCAGTAAACATACCACAGTGTGGGCTGTTTTCCTCTCCTCAAATGATTTCACCAAACATGACCAAAGCAGAAAGAATGTCACTCAAGAGCATGAATGTCCAGAAACAAAGAGGCTTCATTTAACGTTTCCAATTTCGGGAACCTTAACAAAACCTGTATCCTTTATAAACCCGATGATGCTGTATAAACTCAGAACAAAAATAAAATCCAGCAAGCTACCGGATCACTGCGAAAAACAAAGCCATGTCAAAAAAAAAAGCAAAACAAATTCATACCATGAGTTTATTTCAATATGGTGTCGCTGTGGAAATTGCTGTCTAGTTTCAAACTTGAATTGAACCGTTTGGAAAAGAGCATGTAAACAACTGCAAACTGGTCTGTAGATACACAGAGTTCTGCTGGTGGTTGAGTTTGGGTGAGAAAATAAATCATTAATTTTGACAGATCATTGAATGCTTTTTTGTGTCAAAGGAATAAAGAATGATCCCCAGTTTAGTCCACACAGACTGCTACTGTGTTAACTGTGTGGGGATTTTAATAAGGTGAGCTCAGTATTGAGAAATTCACGTGATCAAAAAACCTGATTGGCCCTTTGAATAAATGTGAGGGTTAGCGATGAACTGTAGTTACATTACCGAATAACCAACGACCATTTGAATTTAAGTATTTAAAACCTAAGAGAATATTTATCTAGAAATGTATCATCTTAAAGGGCACTCCATTATTTTTGGGTTTTGCTTTTGTCAATCTTACTCAGATTCTGGCAAGAAGGTCAATGCCAATTTCATCTCTGTGCGTCCGGTACAGATGGAATCGGTTGTCGTGGTTGTTGTTGTTGTTGTTGATGTTGTTGTTGTTGTTTTTTCTTGCAGTTTTACAAGTCTTTACTTTCTCAGTCCCCCGAACCAGTAAAATTTGAACCCAATCAGAATACAGTTAAAAGGCCCCGTTATACAGCAGAGCAATTTACACCAAAGATCCCCTGTGTACTGCGTTTGGATAATATTAGGAAAACTGGCTTTGTAAACCTATGAATTTTAAAACAATGAATTTTACACGTACAGACACTATTTTAAAATCCCACTAAGTTGGCAGGACTTTGTGGAGGGACTGTTTTTTTGGGGATTTTGGGTCGAGATGGATGTGGCTTCCTGCTTTTTCCGTACTTTCACTACAAGCTCTTGTCGCTCCGACGAAATGACTCAGAGTGGGACCCGCTTAAAAGTGTCGCCCCACGGGTGAGTGAGGTGGTAAAAATGTGGTCACCGGGTAGATGTCATACAGAGCCGCTGTCCACCGCCGCAGAGCGACGCAGAGTGCGGCCAAGGTCAAATACCTGTCGGAAGGCCATCGGAGGCAGAGCGGTGGGGGTGGGGGTCAGTGTGGGCGATGCCAATTACTTTTCCTTTGTCCCCTACAAACGGGCATCATTCTCATGATTATCTATTATCATGTTATTGGACATAAATTTAACAAGCTGTTGAGAGCGCAGGAAAATCAATACCTTTTAAATGCTGTTTATGTGTGATTAACGGTTAATATCCTCACAAATTATTTAATATAATAAGGTCATTTGTCTTTCACATGGGCCCGCTACCCTGCAAAGAATAATAGAATAATAAATGAGGACACTAGTGAAGAGGAGATTTCTGATGCTTTCCCCGGCTCTGTTTTATTACCCATATCCTCTTTACAGCTACAAAGCTGCACTATGGTTATTTTATGCAAGTCATAAAATTAGGCTGAGATGGAATTAGCAGACTCGGGGCTCTTTATAGGTCAAGCCGGTAGTTTATGAGCCCGCGACTCCCTGGCACTATTGTCAGGAGGCTAGTTAGAGGGGTCTTTAAGCATGATTTAATATGTCCATGCCTTGGAAAATAGTTAAATAGCTAATTAAATGGAGGAGTTAATTTACATATTAATTGACCTTCCAGTAATATTTATATTGATACCTACATGAGGAGCTCTTGTCTTCATTGCCTTTCATCATAGTTAGTCTGAGCAAATATGGTGTAACTTTTTTTGTTTAAACTGAAGTTTCTTTTTATTGTCGCTGGAGAGGGGCCGCGTATTCCCCGGCACGGCGGGCACGCAGCTGGCCGGGGTTTTGTGCGGCGAGGAATCCTTTTGTTGTGGGATAATAGGGAAGCGCCATAAACAGCGATGAGAAGAAGTGGCCTGGAGGGCTTTACAAGATGGGTGGCTGGGGCTCCGGGAGGGGAGGGAGTCGAGGGGGAGCGGGAGGCGGGTGAGGAGGTGGAGGAGGAGGCGGCGGCGGCGGCAGTGGGACAGTGTCTGTGTCAAAGCTGCTCTTAATTATAACTCTAATCACCAATCAGCTCGCCAACAGAACAGGCCCCCGGGGCTCAACATTAGTCCAACCTGTACTTGAATTAGCACAACATTTCACCTGCAAGGTTACACCCCCCCACCGCATTCGACACACACACACACGCACACACACACACACACACGCGCACACACACACACACACACACACACACACACACGACATCCCCTCCTCAGAGAGAACACGGCATGAATATGTTTATACATTTATTTCCATCCGATGCAGCTTAAACGCTGCACGACGGGTCTGTTGCATTGTCATGCTGATGTCCACGCGGCCGCTGAGGGGCAATGATGACACGGATCAACGGTGATAAATTGGAAGCACATTGTTTGCTCTTGACGGGGGGGCGGGGTCCGTTCTGGGCGCCATGTTGTTAGCATGGTAAGTGTGTCTTAGAGCCTATTATGGGGTTGATCATTTGTCACTAGCCTGTCTTCACTGTGTCTCCCACATTCTATTTGGATAATGGCCCCTCAAGTGGATCTGCATATACACCGCTGAACAATAGTCGTTCTGAGTGGCTCTTTTCAGCCTGTGTAAACTGAAAAACATGGCGGCAAATGACCGACGCAAGATGTTCTGGGACGGCTCGTGTGATCGGGTTTACTAGTTTCACTCTTTCCCGTTTTTTTTTTTGTTTTGTTTTGTTTTCCGCGCTTATACATTTCTCATTTTCAGTCTTTAACTTTGGTCGGAGGAAACCTGCATCGTGTACAGCATCTATCTCCCTTTATCCTGCTCCCAGCGGCCTCATCTCCCGCAGGTTTTTACAATATGTCCGCCAGCCTGCCCCCCCCCCCCCCACCCCCACCCCCACCACCCTCCGGTTCGGCCACAGACCAGCAGCTGCCCAGCAGACCCATGTGGCCGTCAGCAGCACCTCAGGGCCATCGGCGCTCATCACTCACTACGGTAAAGTAGCTTGTCACAAGGTGCTGTTACTGCAAATTGAATATTGTTATCTTCCGAGAGTTTTCTCATGACCACAGCATGCATCACATTTTTATCTCGTGAAAAATGTCTTTCAGTCGTCAGGCTGACGGATGTGATAGGAAAACACAAAGGTATGCATTTAGTAATAAAGGGCCTAATTAATATTTATTAGTCATGATTTAGGGCGAAACATTACATCCATAATTCTGTCGTAAGCGGTCAGTCAGGCTCGTAGTGTGGACACACGGCGTGGGGGCGAATTCACAAACAGCTGGCTACCTATAATTCTTCTCATGCTCCGTGTCGTTTAAGAAGCGATTTGCAGCAGAGCGGCCCTGCCCCTCGGAGTGAGTCCGAGCTCTGCTGCTCTAGTATCACCTCGGCGGCCGCCTGTTCACTGTCCGACGCTAGCTGCAGAGCGCCGGGCTCAGTGAGCTGTGTGGAGAGAAGCCTGGGAGATGTCAGCTGTGCAGTAACAATAATGTAGCCAGACTCACACTCCCCAGCCCTGGTCCTGGCCCTGGCCTCAGCCCATTCCAATCTCCGTCCCCATCCCCTCCGTTGGTCCCAGCCAATGTCCAGCATTTCCAAATGAATAACTCTATAAAATGGACACCTGACACAAGACCCTGCGTGTATCACTAGCGCCGGCGTGCTGAGCACAATTGCCCGGCAGTCACGGCCAGTTGCCTGCTGATATATCAGATGCGATCCCCGAGCAGGGGTTCAGCGCTCCAGCCAAATGTTAAAGTTATTTGTTCCTGTCATTAAACTAAACTTTATTGTGACCCTCTCTCGCTGTTATTGCACCAGTAGCAGTTCTCCCACGCCGGACTCTATCATTTCCGCTATCTATGAATCTCCGGGGCTTTGCCACCGCACTTGGCTGAGCTATAATTCCTCTGTGCCCTTACAGTCTACGGGGCCAGGAAGAGGAAATAAGGAGCGAAAAAATGGATATGACAAGAGCAAGCATTTTTCAATTTGCTATCCTGATTTGCAATTTAATAAACACTGCCACGGCGTGGACACATTTGCACAGCATCAGCCATTTCCACGTGGTGAGGGTCTGTTGTGTTCTCGCTGTTTCCCTTCCCCGCAACAAGGCTAACAGAGGCATATTTGAGGTAGCAAAAAGATAAAATTATTTATGAAAAAACACAACGATATTAATCAATATAAACTATATGTACAAGCGTGATGGCAGCAAATGAAATAATAAGCAGCCTTATCGATATAAATACAAAGGAAAAAAAAATGGCACACCAGGGCTTTAAATATTTGGAAATGTGTCATTTCTAATAGAACTATATTCTCCAAAAGTACTATTGGAAGTATAGCATTGTTGCAGAGTTTAAGACCACATTTCACCACTTTTTATCTCTAAAATAAATGATATTGCCAATGCACCAATGTTATTGCAAATCCTCTTGGATTCATTCACGAGGTAACTGTGGATTAGAATTTTCCCAAAACATTTCAAGTTCTCCCCCCACTTTCCGCCAACGTATCCAAGCTGTTAATCAGTGGCAGAGAGTCATCATAACCCTTTTTATGATGATCTTTACCTCAGAGTTTGAGTTTTACCATTTAGCGTCTGACAGTGAAAAGTAGAAAGTAAGGCTCCTCTCGCTAGTGGTTACAAGTGCTGCAGTAAAAAGGGTTGTGATCCATGGCAATGTGCTTTATAGCCAGGCAGCGAGGGCATCCCTCGCTAGCTTTAAACCATTTATCTCAAATGTTTTGTTACTCTCTTATTTTTCTAAGCGCATTCCACTCTCTCTGACCCTGCACACGCTGCACAAGAGAGGGTTTCTAAGATGAAATTAAAAAGAAATATGGTACAAAGTGCACTTTTGGATCATTAGGATGCTGCAACTGTTACAAAAACATTAGCATTTGTGAGCTTCACCAAAGACAAGAGGGTGGCTGTTTTTACAGCCTGTGTATTTTCCAAAGGTTCTCCCAAAGAGACAGTGCGGTCATAGAAAATATAAACTGCAAATAAACGACGTGACATAAAACTGCAGCCCATGTCCTGTCAAGCTCGAGTGGCTCCCGAGCTCATACTGCCTTAATTTTCGCCTCCTATGAATAGTGATAACATCCTCTTTCTCCTCTGGCATGAAAAAAAGGATATTTTGATGTGCTTTAATGAGATGGTTGGCTGGCTGAATTATGCCGCTTTTCATCACCATGGATAAATGTGCTGAACATATTACACTCTCAGACATCAAACAAATAGGTTTGATTTCCGTCACAATGATGACTCCCGGCTGACTTGATGATGGCACCCGTAGTCGGACTGACAACTAAGATGTAGCAATTTTAAGGATGAAATATAAATCAGATTGTTTGCCAAATATACTTCTCGTGGAGGATAATGGCTAAGAGTATTTACCGTATATTCTAAATCACAGTTTTTATCGGTTCAGTTTAGGTTTTGCCCGAGCTGAGCAAGATCAAACTTCGTTTCGGGCTTGGCTAGAGTGCTATTGCCCCATTCCCAAATTCCCTACTTCCCCAATGAGGTAAAAAGGGCAAGTTTTTGCTCTTTAAGATGGCGGGACATAACCTGTCCATGGTACATAAACGTGTCTGCCAGTTTGGGAAGATGGATGGAGGCCCACATGCCCGCCTTAATAAAAAAGTCTTTTAACCCTCATCCACATCTCCTTCTCAGGCAAGCATGAGATTAAATACCGTCAGGTAGCTGGGCTTGGTAAACGTAATGGATCGGCAGGAAAGTTTAAGAGCGCCAAGAGGGGGGAGGCCATTATGCAAAACAGGGGCTGGCGCATGTAATCTGCGCCCCCTGTCTCCCGACTGCCAAAGACAAAGAACACACGCAGGGGCCCTGATTGCTTCTAAAGAAGCTCCCTGCGCCGCCATGATGGATTCCGGTATTTTGACTGTTAATATGTTTGAATGAAAATTATTTATACATTTCGCTGAGGTTGAGCGCCTCTCCTTGTGATTACCGCCTCCCAGAATGAGAGCGGAGGAGCAGGAAATTTCCATGTCAGGGAGAGCTGATGTATATCCATATTATGGTCTGATTGCAGCTTCAGATGAGCGCTATGGAGAATCGTTTGCTCGCGCCTGTGACAACTCCTCGCCCCTGACAAGGCTTCTTAGTTTTTGCGGTTATTGATGCATTCTGCATCAATGTAATCCATTGATGGTGTCAGTTGTCGGGGCAGAGGTATGGAGGGACTGTGTGTGAGCGGAGGGGGGGTATATTTAATACACTCAGAGACGGGGAAACGAGCGGCGAGGAGAACATCCTGAATGTGTTTTATCCACCGCTGCATGAGGGAGCTGATCAAAAGTGAATCATGCTGGAGTGCATCTGCATGTGCTGATTCACTGGGGGCAAGATGGAGGGGAGACGAGCATGGAAACACACACACACACACACACACACACACACACACACACACACACACACACACACACACACACACACACACACACACACACACACACACACACACACACACACACTCGCACACACAAAAACAAACAAAAAAAAAATATATATATAAATACACAAGCGAATACTAAAAAACACGCAGACATACACATAGATAGACATACAAACGTACATACATACACACATGCATACATACATACACACATGCATACACAGACACACACACACACATACATACCTAGACATACACACAGATATATACATACAAAGTGACACACACACAGACACATACAGTATGACAAAAACACACATTATTTCTCTCTCACTCACACACGCACATAAATGATCTCTCACACACATACACACACTTTTGCACACTCACACAAAACGTATGCAGCGCTAAATAAAAGGAGTCAAGAAAAGAGCATTGTTAATCCTGTAGGTCTGCCGATAATCTGATGCAGCCATGAGCAGAAATCCCCAAGAAATCTGTGAGCTGCGTGATAGCAAACCGATACGTCGCCTGGTGATCCCCTCAAAACACCTTTGATGTGGTGCCTGTCATTTTGATTTATAAATGACTAAATATGATGCGTTCAATTGTTTTCATAATTGTTTTTTTTTTTTTTTGTTTTGTTTTGCAAAATGTTAAATATATAATCGTCCTTCGGTGGAAAGAAAGCATGCTATTGAGCGTGCCTCAAGGTTGACTCTTAGAAGAGTAAAGGTTACTTTCGGACAGCGTAAGGGACCCGAAATCCACCCCGCGGTCGCCTCCGAGCTCCACGCTGTAAAAGAGATTGATAGATCCACTTACTGCACAACAATCCCCCGAGATCAATTACCAGCTCTGCGGTAATTCCACAATCATGGCATTTGATCACGCCATATATAACACTCTCATTATACTTTAGACAGTGTTCAAAATGATAATTTGGGGATATCAGCATGGAACAAACATGAAAGGGAAGGAAAAAAGATGTTCTTTTGGTCGACGTTTTAGCACAATTGAAATATATCAAACATTTTTCAGCCTAAACTGGAGCTTTGCCACAGCGCGTGATGGAAGAAACGTTAACCTGGAGACAAATCTTCCAATTCGTCAACACCCACCACATTCATACACGTACACACAGAAACACACACGCGGACACACACACGCGGACACACACACACACACACACACACACACACACACACACACACACACACACACACACACACACACACACACACACACACACACACACACAGAGTTACACGCAAATACATGCCGGCAGCTGCCCCCAGGCACAAGTTTTAGTCGTCCCCCTTCTCTGTCTCTCTTTTGGGGCCCTGATTTAAATATGAGTCTTGTTTTATGGACGACGGTAATTGGAAGTGTGTGATATACTGCAGTGTATACATGAACTGCATCCAACAAAATATCTGGAAAGGTATAATCGCTTGGTGGCCCGCGGCTGCATTTATCTGGACACAGGTATACTGTATTTTAACCAGCCCTTGTTGACAGTGTTGTCTATTAGAAAGCAAATAAATTATTCAGCCCTTTCACGAGGAGGGGGAAATGTGAAAAATCTCCTTTATGTGTCTACGACAGGACAAAGCGGCGTGCCAGGACGAGGGGAGGTGTATGGGGGTTGGGGGTGGGGGGGGGCAGTCATTTTTTCTTCAATTACAAAAGGCAAATATTTATTATTTATAAGTACTTGCCTTGTATGGGCTTAAATGTTATTTATGAACCTGTTGCATAGTGATTTCCAATGTAACTCATTATTTTTAGCTGGAGGGTGTTGTAAAGGAGCAAGGATATATTTAATGACACTCTGCTAGTCGGCGCAATTACACTGTAATCATTATGTAAAATGTCCTATTAATTAAACCAATTTCTGCTGGGGGAACATTTGTTTCTGCGGGGTGCGCTCCTCATCCCTCAGCCGCCCGGCTGCATCCTTGTTTTTCACCAGGCCCCTATTATGTTGTGACTTCACTGCATACATATTTATAAAAGAGATTTTCATTATCCCCAAGATTTGGTACCTCTCTCGCAGATTAATACCGGGGGATGCGTCGCAGAGGTTTTGAAAGGCAATTAGGTTTTCTTCCAATCATACGCTGTCGTTGAGGTTGTAGGCGCAACGCCAGGCGCTATCTGCCGAGAATCTGCCTTTTTTCGGGGGGTTAGGTCTATCCTTAACTTAGTAGATGAACCGAATTGAAAAGAAATAAAGGGGGCCTATATTTCCATTGCAGATACGTGTATGTTGGAAAAACAATGAAATTACTGTTTTGAGCATTGAGCTTTTAATTGAATTTTGCATCATGAAAATCAATATATATTTTTAAGGACCCAAAGAATTAAATCTTGATCCAACTGTTAGTCATAAAACATTTCAACCTCACCTGTTCACCTGTGTCATAAGTTAGACCCATTTGTTATTAGCCGTGTCCATACTGTACTATACATATTGCAATTTTCAATACAAAAACAATATTCCTATTTAGATTTGTAGCCAGTAAATACTTATTAATACACCCTTACTGCCATTTTCGGCATTTGTCTAATTTATCTAGTGCATAGAGCACATTTTCAAAATTCTGTGTCTTTTTAGACTATTAAGCATTTTTCTTCTATTCTACCTATCTGTTTGAACTACAATGCACTCGGGGTGGGAATCTCCAGCGATGTCATGATACGATATTATCGCGATACTTCTGTCCCGATACAATAATACAGGTACTCCTCACTTAACGACGGAGTTCGGTTCCTACAACCAGGTCCTTAAGCAAATTGGTCGATAAGCGAGGACCCGTGTTATTTCACAGTGAGGGAGGCTTGGCGATTCCGAATGCTAGTATAGTAAATACTGACAGACTGCGGGAACGAGACTGAGACTGATGTGTGATGAGGTGCTTGACGCTGAGACGTCACGGACGCAGCTCGCACGGCGCGGTATTATAAGCAGCGACTGGTCGGAGAGCTGGTCCTAAGTCTGAGCGGTCGTTAAACAGGTAGGTCATTAAGTGAGGAGTACCTGTATTGCGATTCTTTATGTCTTGCAATACATCAATTTTTACAATACCATACTGCGATGCATTGCGATATACTGTATATATATATTTTTTCACATTTCACTGCAGTGAACATTTTTAGAAATCTTTTTTACTCCATTTTGGTCTTCTATGCAACCAGAGGTTCTCGAAAACGTCATGACATCAACTTGCAGATGAGTCATGGACCTACGAGCGATGGCCGATGACCCCGAACAACGTTTGTTTACGTGGGGTGGGGTCAGTACCGTTGAGTTTAATAACATGTTTACATGTAATTAAATACGTTTGCCGTGTCTCATTTAAAAATTTAATATCTCTCCAACTTTGGGAATCATGCCCATACAGTATTGTGTATGAACATTGTGATTGCAGACTGCGTTGTTTTTGCTGCCTCCAGGGATTAATAGAGTGTTCCGTTTGTTGTCAGATTTTGTCTTGTTGTAGCACATCGCATGGAAAGATGGTCTGACACTTGAACTGATGATTAATCCAAATAAGAAACCAACCATTCCGTTGGTTAGACCGCGCATTCGGTTACGTTAGCTGCAATGCTAGCAGGCCGCCAAGTCCCGACCTGCGCAGGAGCTGCAGGGAGTCCCGCAGCCAGACAAGCGGCACTTTGAGGTGAGCAACTAGAGACACAGGACTGGGTTCAGCAGAACATTTTAACATGGAATTTACTTACTCCAATGTAGGGTACTGCCCTTTTGTTCACGATTTTGAAACCTAATTTTATATACTTTTTTTTCATTCAGATTTTGCTGTGTGGTTAATAACACAATTTTCTGTGGTGTGACCTACTCAGAACTCATATTTATGTTTGCTTTACAGGGACTTTAAGTTATCCACACTGAGGGGTCGACTGTTGACTATGGCCGACTATTGTAGAGTAGAGTCTGTAGCGAAGTGTTGTCAAGTCTACAATGGGAAAGTGACAGAGTGGAGTTCAGAACTCTCCTCACAGTCATTGTCAAGTGCTCCCACATGTCACCTGAATGACTGGAGTGAGGGGCGATTATGACAAAGTCACACTGCTTTTGTGACAGAAATATACTGTTTGAGTCTTTGAGTGTCAAGCCCTTGTAGAGCCGCATTGAATTAATTCTTTGCACCAACAAAGTTAGTGCCTTGGTCACACTGGATTTGACAGACTACACGTCAAACAGAAATGAAGCATCACAGGCCATTGATGAAGGCATCAGTGGACATATCCTCGAGCATCTTGATGTGAACGGCCCGTGAGTAACAGCAAGTAAAGAGCAGGCCATATTGTTTATGCTGTTTCCTTCACTCTGTAGTGACAAAAACACTGCAACAGTCCCTACCGCAATATGTGACGGGTGGGGAGATTGTTAATGTAGGTCGCTCATTCTTTGGTCCTCTGGAGGTCTCCTGAGACTATGCAACTGCTCGGCTCACTCCAAGAATCCAATAGCCATTGGATCTGATTTTGTTTGTGGTGAAGCATTTTCCTTGATGCTTTGTCTTTTCATGGAAGTTGAGCTATTATCAACTTCATCACATGATGTTCTTTGGGGATGACAATCAGGTGCTTGAATGAGTCAGCAAGGAATGAGTGGCTTCCTCCCACCTTGAGGATACCTCTCTGTTTCCAGAAAAACATCAAGGTGGTGCAGTTTATTGCAACATGGTAGTTGACTTCCTTTGTTTAACAGCTTGATTTATTTCTCATATGCTTGACTTTGCAGATGTTGGATTATGACACATTAAGCACTTTCCTGTTCACTCACTGCAGAAGGAGTGGGGTTTGATTTTCTTAGGCCGTTGTAGAAGGCGGGCCACAGCCTTGGTGGCTCAGGACCATGATGAGAACTTTGACAGACGGTCGGCGAGACTCATTGGTTCTGTGGTCTTCGTTTGTATTGTCTGTGTCTTTTTGATTTCTGGATCTCCTATGGATAGGTACAGTACTACATCCTTTGGTGTACTGTAGGTATTTCCTTTTCCTAGAGGAACATGGGACCAGTGAACCAGTTCGACATAAGCAGCTCATTTACAATTTTTTCCCGACCCTGGATTCTCATCTGTGGGGACACAGAGCCATTGCTGGGGGCTTGCGCTATGGCGGATCTTCTGGACCCGGTTGGCAACAAAGGTGTGAAAGCGCTGCGCATTGTTATTTATGTAGCCCAAGGCTACCTTTTAACCTGTCCAGAAGTCCTCTTTCCCATCAGCAGTGCTGATGGTGACTGAAACCACTGCTGCAGTAAATTCAAGCCTTGGTATTATAGAAAACTTTGTGGGAGAAACACAGGTCTTTCCTATCACTAGAGAACAGTGAATCTCTCCTCTTTGGTTCCTGACTCTCAGGTAAAATCATTGTCCAAAAAATAGTGCAACTCTGAATTTTGGAGAGGCCGTAGAATTTCTACGACCTCTCCAAAATTGGCAGGTACGTAACATCGAGCTATGTTTATGTTCTCTAGGTTGGAAAAGTTGTGTCACCAGCTCTCCCACCGTGGCTTCAGCATCTCTGGCAGGGGGTCATCACAGCCAGTACCTTGCTGGCACATTTCCTGGGGGATCCTTGTCCCAGTGAGGACATATGATGTGAGGAATCCCAGAGGGTCATTTATGGAGGTGACAGTAGACAATGTGTCTCTACATGTCACTGGTTGGTCTTTCAAGGTGTTGTTAAATCTGAAGCTATCCCCATCTATACTCCAGTGAATCCCTAATGCTTGCTCCAGTGGTTCGTCATTGAAGGTCAAGTCTTTGTCTTGGTGTCTATTGCACACTCTGATGAGGGAAGGACAGGATGGTTGTTTGACACAAATTTGTGAAGATGAAGAGCACCTTTGGCACATTACTCTCTTGCCTCATGTGCCAACTGAATGGCCTTTTCCAGTGTCTGTAATGATGACTCCATCACCCATATAAGTCTCTTGTGATGAACTGGGATCCTACTGGATGTGAGTGACTGTTTTCCTTGACTAGGTACTGTATTTCAGCCCATAGTTTGCACAGTCAGGTAATGACACCTGATGACAAAGATGTGCCTTTATTCTGTATTCTGAGGTTGTGTTTCTCGTATCTCCATCTTTCCATCACAGGAAGTGCAGTAAGTTGCGTTTCTCCTGGACATGAAACTGGTGAAACATTTTCTCCATGTCTCACATGAGAGCAGTGGGATGCTGTCTGAACCATATGAAGATGCCTGTTAGGTTGTTCATTATGTCTGGTCCTGGAAGAAGTTGTTAGTTGAGGCTTGTGCTGCTGTACTTTGCGGAGCAGTCGAACACGACACAGTTTTTCAGGCTTTTTAGGGTGGCAGATGCCATGATGAGGAATGTACCATCGTTCACCATGAGTTCCGTCTTTGTGTACTTCTTCAACATCACCTCTCTCAATTACTTCTTTCATGTATGTTGAGTAGTCCTTCTTACAGTATATATCTCATCCCTGTAGAACTTCCATCGTAAATAACTGAGCCTGATTTCAGTGTCCCTGGTCTTTGTTCCTGATGCCTTCTTTGGGATCCTCACAAGATCCTCTTGTGACGCAGTCTTTTCATCTTCTTTGGTTTCCTAAAAGTCTGACCCCAGGGCACTTATCACATCCATCAGCATTACTGGAGGGAGTTCCATTACAGTGACTGTGACACAGGCTGGATTCTGTTTCAACAAGGCACGGTGTTGAGCAGCCAACAATGCTCTACCCCAACTCTGTAAGGATGGCATAGGGCTCCTTGTCTTTTCCTGCTAATACCTGTCTGGGTGTGAGTGTTCTGGGACACTTGTACTCATAAAGGAGTCCTACATAACAGTTAAGGAGAGGTGGCATCTTATCTGTGATTACTGGTTAGTGAGGCCACCGTTTTGCTATTTCATGAGTGGGTATATGATCACGGTTCACAGGAATGCACTCTTAAGTGTATGAAGGAGGATGGTCAATGTGAATGCATAAATTGTAGCCTCTCACAGAGAGTCCAAATGTGTCCCACCACAGCAAAAGCTGCCATCTTGCGCATTTCTAAAATGGCCAGGAGCAGCCAAATAAGTTGAAAAAACCTTTCTTGAAGGAAAACAAGATTTTTCCAGATTTGTGTACCTTTGTGTTTTTTTATTTCTCAACGTATTTCCAAAACCGAGTTTGATTTATAAATAGTAGAAAAATGTTAAACCACGGAGTTAACGTTGTCCATACTTTTAAACTCCAAAGTAATTCCACTTTTTTAAAACATGTATATTCTCACTGTTAAATAAAAGCTTTTTTAAAAACAAAATTAGTTGTGTGTTGTTGAGCTATTAGTGATTGGCCCATTCAGCAGTTTGTTGATTAACCACGAGGCTTTGTTTGTCCGCCAACCCCATTTGCATTCTGGGAGCTGGCTGAAAGAACCTGGTGTGGTTAAAACTTTGGAACTCTCAGAATCATGGTTTGCCAAATCCCTTGTCATTAACAAGTCATCGCTTTAAAAACATTTGCTTGATTTGCACAAGTGACACCTTGTTTGGAAGCCCTGATTCTCCACTTTCAAATGATGTGAAAAAAGCCGAACTGCCAATTGACCCTAAAGAACGCGGTGGGTCACAAATACCCTTTCACTCCCCATGATAATGCTCTCTCCGAACATAGTGGTAAGTTTCAGTTTCACAGGGTAGGCGTCTGCTCGTTATTCACCGCTTACCTTGTTGTCGATGACGGTGCTGTCACTTTTGGTGTCTAATAATGCACAGACAAGTTGATCCTTGGATGGGTTTGTAGCAGAGGACATCCACACAGGGACGACCATGGAAGTGCTGCATGAGCAACCCCCTCTAGTGACGTTGAGTGACGTAGCTGCCGTGGTTTTGTTCACAGTGTTTGAAGCTGTGTTTACAATGGATAGAGGCATTTCTCAACCTTCACATCTTCTGTAGTTCTCATCATGGAGACAGGCAGCGTGCCTCTCCTTGCATACATCACAAGTTTGGTGGTGACGACATTCCTTGGAGCTGTGACCTGGTTTCACACATCCATAACACAGCTTATTATCCTTCACGTATGTTCGTCGATCCTCAAGGGACTTTTCCATTAAGTCTGGACACTTGGGGAGTTAATTCTTGTCATCTTTGCACCACATACATGGGGGCCTTGATTTTCATTGCCTGATATTGATTTATCACTACCTATGGCAGTATGAGTGCTGAAGTCATTGGCTTTGTTTCCCTTTGTTTCCTTTGTGCTTCTTTTGTCTTGGGATGAATTAGATGAGTGAAATGTCTGGGTTGCATGCTATATCTGCTTCTACTGACACAAAGTTAGTAGGCATGGCTTGCAGGCAGGCATTTAGGAAGTTTGAGAATGTTCTCAACCCTTCAGCATCTTTGGACTGTATTTTGGGTAATTTTGACAGCCTGTCCCTGAAAGCCCTTTGGACGACAAATGACTGACCGTAACGTTGCTTGAACTTATTCCATGCATTTCTGTATGCCTCATCATCGTTTCGATAAAAGGTGCCTTCAAAGCATTTGTGAGCAGGGCCATTGATGTATTTCTTTAGGTAATAAAGTTTATTAGCCCTCCGTTCAATGTAGAGGATTGGGTCTCCACTAAACACTGTGGGCATTAGCATTGAGAGTCTGTTTATGGCTATGCTGTCTTGGATTGCTTGGGCCAGATAGGACACTTCAGTAGGGGGCGCTGGTGTGACAATGTGAGGGTGGTATACAGGGGGTTTGGAAGTGATGTCTGTTGTTCTGCTGTATGGGCTGACTATCTGTTTCCTGTCTGATTTCTCTGTCACAGATCTCCAGTCTGGCATGAGCAGCCTCCATGTCCCTTGCTGCTTGTAGACGCTCTTATTAAGACCTCTGCATGTCTAATTCCTTCGTGTGGTGTTCTTCCATTATTCTTATTTTTTCCTTTTGCTTTCTTTGTTCATGAATTATTTTGTATTAACCCCCTTTTGCAGCGAGCCTTGCGGCTGTATCAGTCCTTTCCGCAGCTATGATCGTGGATTCAGAGTGGTGACCTGAGTGGTGAGTGGCACCTGATTGAAAGGCAGCACCATATATGGAGTAAGCATTGTCATGGACTAATAGAGACGGCGCCTTTTACTCTCTGCTTCAAAATCGCCATCTATTGGCGATAAGCGTTCAAAGACTATTTTCATAATGTCTTTAGTTACAGCCTCACATGCATCAATTTTGCATCTTATTTCAGTGGATGGTGTGGCGCGCTCTCTTATTTCACTGTAAGCTCTCGTGGGGTCCTTCCTTTACCTTTTCAATGATGTCTGCTATTGTAGCCAATTCCGATTCGGATATGTTTTTACATTTTCTTGGAATGTTCTGATTTGAATTTTCAGCAGTCTATTTTCCTTTTTACTCAGTTCCTCCTTTGGTTCGGCGAGTATTCTCTCTTTGGGCACTTGTGGTGTAACGGAAGGTAGATGTAACCTCGCCAACCTCCGCATGTGAACCACGGATCAATTGCAAAATGTAATCACAGTGAAAGACAGTTTTACTGCTTCTGTAAGGTTTTTTTAAGTAATAATTGCATAAATCTCGATGCAGAGTCACAGTGAAAAGAACATAGATAAGACAGATGCATACTGTGTTTTACTCGGAAGCGTAGTGGTTGCTTTACCGTACGCTCCACTTTGTTGCTGCTACTTTACAACGTACCGTGAAGCAAATGTCGCCGCTATGCTCCACCATATTGGAGCGGTCAAGATTTGCTAGCAAACAAATACGATGTGTATTGAGAGATGCAGGCATCTCTACAAAACTGTAACTGGCTTAATTCTGAACTGACTATAAACATGAGAACACAATACTGGCTACTTATTGGAATTTAGCTTCATAATGATATTCTTTCATTCACTACTACGTTTAAAGGAAGAAGGTGCCTCATATTGCAATTTAATTTAACAACTGAGCATTGAATATTTTCTATATTTTAAGATTTTATTCAAACATTAGACATCTTGAATGTTGTTTTCATTCAAGACCATGGGCAAAAGTTCCTTGCTTTAAGTGTTTTACAGAATAAATGGAAAGCAAAGTTATATTTGCCCCGCCACCCCCCTTTTTTTTTGATGATCCAAAAAGATGACCTGATCTGTGACTCAAAACCGTGATACGTTCTAAACTGTGACTTTGGTGATCCGTTGCACCAACACTCTGAATGATGTGGTAAATTAACCCATCAGTTGTTTTTCCTTACCATTCAATTATCTCCTTTAATTCCTGCCTTGACATGCCTTCATAATCCTCTTGACGCTTGATGTATTTCTGTTTGTAGTTGTATCTGTTCCTTTTTGTCATCCATTTTGAGCATCTTTATATTTCTTACTATCTCCACTGACCACCACGCTAGGTGCTGCAACTCACTGCTCCGTGCCATACCGTATGGACTCCATAGGCGGTGTGCTGTAGAAGGTGAAGCTTTTTCACCTTTTTTAAATGTAGCCGCATTAGTGTGGATATGGCCTATATCTCGCATCCCTAAAAAAATATATAATAATAATAATAAATAAATAAAAATAAATAAATAAATAGTTGCATCAATTAATTAATTAATTAATTCGTAAAAAATATTCCTGGCATCAGAGTATCAATACAATATCGTGTGGAAAAATATTGCAATACTACGCTGTATCGATTTTTTCTTCGACCCTTATAATGCACCACCATTACCTGAAGTTTCAAGTACATGAAAATATACTTATTGGAAATGGCCTGTAATGGAAATGTATTCTGATACTGATTCTGAAACAAACATAACGGACGATGACGATTCAAATGCCTTCAAAAGGACATGAAACTATCAAATGTGATCTAGGCTCACATTTGTCTATACCCTTAGAGAAAATGTTGGTGATAGCAATCAGTACCAGACGAAGCTGGATGACCCCTCTGCCTCACTGTCTGCTGCTCTGGCTGTCCTGACGACACCTTGGTGACCAGGGGTCACTGGCACTGCCATTGCTCTGCAGACACAATCTGTTTTCTTTACAACTTGGCACAAACAAAACGATTAAGAAAACAATTCAATACTGAGAGAGAGAGGAAGGACACACACACACACACGCACACACACACACACACACATCTACATTGCAAATGGGGTCCGTGGGATGTTTTGCAATCCAGACACCATATGCTGGGATCTGTATGTTGTAACAGTGCTGATAATGGAGGTCTGAGAATGGATTCTATAGGATCTTCTGATTGATTATATTATATTATATTTTATATTATATTATATTTCACTTCATATATATATATATATATATATATTACATGCCAAGAAGCTTGTATAGTTGTTTTGTTTAACCAAGACCTAGGGACAAAGGTGAGCAGGGCCATTTCATGAAACAAGCTCCTCCAGTACCCTGATTCGGGTGCTATTTAGTGGTGGACACTAACAGCACATGCAGGGCTAGTTAGTGGCTGTGGTTTCGAGAATTGCGGTGTTCTGTTGTGCGGTGTACTGTGTTTGTTAAGTGTTGTCTAAATCATTGCTATGTTTTGTGTGTAAACTGAATTTGTGAGAGTTTGAAAGTTTGTTGTATGGTCTAAACCGCAGACCATCGTCTGAACCCACGACTTGGCCAGTCAACAGGGCCCATAGGACCTTAGGTGAGCTGAGTCATATTTGAAAATCTGTATTAGTGTTGACTGCCTGGGACGTGGTAAGACTTTGGTAGTTTGTGACATGCCAGGACCTCTACTCTGGGAGGTAAGTATTGGAGGTGAGTAAAGGTAAGTTTAATTTAGGAGGATTTAATGTATATTTAATAAAACATAGAGAATTCTTTCTATTATATAAATATAGAACTCAAAATCGTAATTGTGGCGCCACCCCTTGCCGCCGCCTGTGTGAGCACCTCGTGTCGATTATGCACATTCAAGTATTTTTTGTATTATTTTTGTGCGTAACCACCGGGTGTCGTGACATTTCACTGCATATATGTATGACTGTATGTATATGTATGTTACAAAAAATAAGGACTACTGTACCTTTTTTCTGCAGAGTGCTCAGCCTATCCTGTTGGTCTTGCTTTTGTTAGACATAAATATAATCCTGATTTAAAGACTGCACATAGATATAAATCCATATTTTCAGAACTAATTGTATATAAATATAAATCCAGATAAAAAGATGACGGAGTTACAAATGTAGTAGGCTAAAGATTCAAGATCAAGATTCAAGATTATCAATGTTATTTGTCACGTACATACGTAGTAGTACTTGAGCAAATGTGAAAACTTTGTTTAAAAAACATTGTTACTTTCCACCACTGTAAATAATCAAATATACTACTTGGTTGGTTTAGCCTTGAAGGGCCTTTTAGGTTGTCAAGTCCCAACAGCCAGCGACAGCATTTTCTAATTGATAGTGACTTTATCTCTGCCTGGCTCGCACCACCTGTCCAGTGACTTGTTTCAGATAACTATCTGGACTATCTGGGTGTCCCAAACACCTTTGGTCACAGCGTATCAGCTTGTAGCGTGACGCCCTGGCTCTTATCAGCATAGAGTAAAGCACATTGTGAAAGCATGACTAATGTGCCGGCCATCTGAGGGGTCTCCTCTGCCTCCACCTGCTACTGGCTGGGGGGGTTGGTAGGTACGTTTTCAACGAGGGCGGCAATGAAGAAATACGGAGACGGCAATGATGAAGTCGTCAATTTTGACAGAGAAGTGGACGATAACAGTGACGGTAATGTTGATGATGATGATGATGATAATGATGGTATTGATATTGATAAGAGCCCGGGTTACAAACTGGACAATAAAGGCAGTTGGAGGGCCGGACGTCGTGGTGATGATAAATACCGCGGTCGCGCTCATGAGGATGATGATGGCGGACAACGGCGATGATGACGAGGATGACGAAGATCATAATCATCATGAGTAGATGGGATGCTGATAAAAAAGAGGGTCGATAGCAGGATTCAATGACCTCACATACAGTGAGGACACACACACTGAAACACACACACACGCGCACGCATGCACGCACGCACGCAGGCACACACACACATGCAGACACACACCAAGGCTTTTACACGCACATGAACACTTGCATGAGCATTCACCATATTTACATATATCATATATATATTGTATATGTATCTATGAAGTACCATATAGGAATACAGGAATACAGAGGCATTACAAACATTTATACCTAGATACAAGCTTTTACACACTCTGAGCAACACATACACTCACTGACACTGACACACACACACACACACACACACACACACACACACACACACACACACACACACACACACACACACACACACACACACACACACACACACACACACACACACACACACACACACATGCGCGCGAGCGCACACACTCGCAGTTTTCCAATCTGTGAGGCACCAGCAGGTTAAGATTATTATCAGGCAGGCAAGAGGCGGCACCATGATTTTTATCGCAGGTGTGAATTACAATATTTACCCTGCACGCTTTATTGGTGGCTGGCAGACGGATGGCGGCGCCGCGTTTTTAATCCATTATGCCGCAGCGAGGTGTCAAATTAGGCCGCTTCATTAATACACTATCCAGCAGCCCATTATCAGTGACTCTGACCGCTCTCCTACACGACTGGGGGATGGGGTTTAGATTGTGTGTGTGTGTGTGTGTGTGTGTGTGACGCGTGCGTGCGTGTGCGTGTGCTTGTGCGTGTGTGTGGGTGTGTAAGGATGGAGAGAGAGGGAGGGCAGGAATGTGACAACACGTGAAAAAAGAGAAGGGAATGAGAGAGAAAGAATTAAATTGGAAAAAGAGGAATAAAAACACAGGAGGCGAGGAGTCGCGGGGAAGCTTCGACGGGGAGATCCACTATTACTATTATTATTATTTTCCCGCTCTTTCTAAGATGAGCAAATTATTAGAACACACCTTCTTTATCTGTTTAGGTAAAGAGCAGGAGCTGCGGCTGATGGACGACCGTGTTTACGAATGAGGGTGATCGCGGTACACAGACACACACACACACACAAGCACACACACGCACACGCACACGCACACGCACACACACACACAGCAGCGAGGCAGACGGATGAGAGGAGTCCTTTGGCCACCGGATTAGGCAATCTCCCCGACCGACCTCAGATTGATAGAGTCACCACTCGCAGATGCAATTGCAACAGGGAGGAATAAAGTTTGGCCTGCCGCTATCATCTGTGCTCACTGCCGGCTCCCTATGAATCTCTGAGAAAGGATGGCCTGCGAGGGAGACACGACATGGAGCATGATCCCCCACGGCTTTCTGTGGGTTCATTTAGCGGTGGGTTCACATCGGCGAAAAAAAAAAAAGGATAAAAAGTCATCAGAAAGAGAACCAGAATGACTTGAATCCGCCAGGTACATTCACATATGAGAGGGATTTGTCACGCAAAGGATTGGTGCGTTTCTCTACAGACTGTGTAGCGTTAAAAAAAAGATTAACAATCTGAAAAAATACAATAAAACAAAATAAAATTATAACAAAACAAAATAAAAAGTAACATTTTAATAAAATTTAAAAAAAAAATAGTCAAATACACCCAATAGCCAAAAATAATTCCACGTTACATACGGAATTTCCCGTTGGATTAATGAAGTGTTATGTTATCTTTATCATATGGGTCTCCATAGTTTCACGTTGTAATGGTGTTAATGTTATTATACTGTAATGTGTTTCACAGGCTTTTTGCACTTTGCTAAAGATTAAGACCTTAGTCTGCTGGTGGTGAAGGTCAGGAATGATGCAGATAAGGTTAATCAATGTCAAATTATTTTGTTTTGTTAGGGACAAAAATGAAGTGGAAAGCGAAGGACAAATTGTCTTAGCAATAAAAAGAAACGATTCATAGAACAAATATATTCCAACTGGCTGGTGTTATATAAACATACAGTAGTACTTAATTTAACACAATCAAAGAAAGCATAGTGAATAGTGAAAATAGTAAGGGGATGATCACGATTATTAGTTTAGGCACATTTATTTAGTTTAGTTTTACCCCAGAATAATTTTCTATAGTTTAGGAGAATTGGTAACAACAATCACATTGAATCTTATCACTTGAATATATTGTGCAATTTATTTTTCAGTCAGTACA
This sequence comes from Zeus faber, assembly GCF_960531495.2. Taxonomy (NCBI): domain Eukaryota; kingdom Metazoa; phylum Chordata; class Actinopteri; order Zeiformes; family Zeidae; genus Zeus; species Zeus faber. The sequence goes on from NC_137193.1 coordinate 17,685,851, forward strand.
ATTATTAAATAATAATAATAATAATAATAATAATAATAATAATAATAACTTTCCTGTGTCACCAATGCTAAATAGATTCATCAGAGCTTGAGGTGTGCTGCGGACCACCTTTAAAAGGCAACATTAGTGTTCACAACGCCACAGATCTAGTCTATAGTACACGCTTCGACAGATTGGTGAACAAATAGTCCGGGGAGTTTAATCAACACCCAGACTCGCCGGTCGGAATGAATAAATGGCCCAAGTCAGCCGGGAGAAATGGATGAAGGAGAAAGGTTAAATGTCTGCATTAGAATGCGTTTGTCCCCCACCCGAGCATGTTAAAGACCTTTCCAGAGGCATCTGAGCCGCCTGTGTCATCTTTCTCGGTGTGTCACGGGAAATAGACTGATGGATCACTTCCTGATGTCACTGCGGTGGACTTGTGACAGTCAGCCGAATGATGGTGTCTGCCTGCCTACACATATCTGTAATTGATCGCCCAAACCCCAAACACTGTTCTCCCTCTCCACAAGCTATGATGGAACATTGGATTGAAATCACTCCGGGTGAGGTGGAGTCTGGGCCATTTGTTATTTACTTCCTGCCTGCCTTGTCCCCACCCCCACCTCACCCCGCGGAAAAAACCCTCTCTCTCTCTCTCTCTCTCTCTCTCTCTCTCTCTCTCTCTCTCTCTCTCTCTCTCTCTCTCTCTCTCTCTCTATCTCTCTCTCTCTCTCTCTCTCTCTCTCTCTCTCTCTCTCTCTCTCTCTCTCTCTCGCCACATGCAACCCCTCCCGTCCCACACCCCATACCCCCATCCTTCGCCAACGTCGTGGCCCCTGCCGCCACAATTTTTTGGCTGCAGGAACACATTATGATAATCAGACAGCATGTGTGTATAGGAATCAATCAATAGAAGGGCCCATCGCAAGAGTTATGACATGGTAAAGTCTGTCTGTAACTTTTGATGAATGGGGAGATTTCCCCATTTCTCTTCTATTTTTAATAGGTCCTATGTGCATATGTGTGCATGTGTGTGTCAGTGTTTGTGTGTGCATGGCATTGTAGCTGCTTCTGGGTGCCCGGTGCTGTCAAATGAGGGCAGAGTCCATTTCCCTGACAACGCATGACGATGGATGCCCACCGCAAGAATGCCTCTCCTGTGCATTAGCCGCCACCTTGGTTCTCCACCTCTCCCTCCTTGTTTGTTGCTCGCTCACCTGCTTTCCCCGGAGAAGGTGCCAGATCCTGGGCCCTGGAACTGATTTATATAGTTGTTGTGGCAATTTGCTCTAATGTTATTTCGCTACCACATAAATACACGTATCACGTACGTGAGTGTTAATCCATGATGTGGGAATGAATAAATGGGCGATGAGTTGGAAACTTACGGAAACTTAGGAATGCTAAAACAATCTTGTTTCCTTTTTTTTGTTTTTCATAACAGCACAATTTCAATCGTGGGCAATAATTGTTTCTACCTTGTCAAATATTTAGTGCCATTTCATACTGAAACTGTCCCACATAGACAGACAATGGAGATATGATTTTCATATGTAAATTGCCTTGATTGGCAGCCTTAACCAAAAATAATGTTGTTCCCTATTGCTACATAACCTTCCTGTAGCGCCAGGGCACGAGAAAGACAACCAAACCCCCAGCTTGCAACTTCTGCCGATATCAAAGTTTCCACAAAATCCGAGAGGCAAATTGTTTGCGGGATCCCCGATGCGGCCTTATTGTAATGTTGTCATTAGCAATCAGCTCACTGGGAAAACAGGGTGGCAGGAGGCGGAGGATAATCATTTGAACTCTGGGCCCTGCCATGGATCCCACGCTTCAGAGAGGGGTCAGGGGTGCCAGCCAGGGTGACAGCTCGGGTCAATACCGCTGGATTGGGGAGGGAGTGGGGTGGGGTAAGTGTGGGGCGCCCTCCCAGATCAACACTGCTTTAACTTGGAGTCGGCAGAATTTTGAGAGGGTTAGATGTGTGTGTGTGTGTGTGTGTGTGTGTGTGTGTGTGTGTGTGTGTGTGTGTGTGTGTGTGCATGTGTGCGTGTGTACGTGTGTGTGTGTGTGTGTGTGTGTGTGCGCGTGTGTACGGGTTTGTGTGTGTGTGTGTGGCAGGGTGGGTGAATGAGTGCTCGAGGGTTAGGGTGAGGAACTGGGCCGGGGCTTATAGTTGCTGACGATGCCAGCTTCAGCCATCGCGACTGAAGATACGCAAACACATACACACACACAGATGTACACACCGCATCGCACCGGCCCAGTGACAAGGGCAGTGGCGGTATTGAAAGGTGCGACACCTCGTCAGTGTGTCCCCCGATGTCCTCTATTGCCAACCTGCTGCCTCTCTGCGGCTCGGGGGGCACAGAGCACCCAGTGTGACTGACACCAGGAATATTGAGTTATCGATAGGGTGCTGCGTGACAGGAAGTGTGTGTGTGTGTGTGTGTGTGTGTGTGTGTGTGCGTGCGTGCGTGTGTGCGTGCGTGCGTGTGTGTGTGTGTGTGTGTACGTGTGCGTGTTTATGTGTGGTCGGGTGGTTATATGTGTGGGCGAGTGATGGACACCATGCCTCAGCAAGAAAGTAGAATGCATGCGTGTGTCCGTATCGTGTACGTGTACGGTACGTGTACGGATATACAGTATGTATGCATACGGGGCATCATCATATGTGTCGAGTTCATTATTGATAACGTGGACATGGACCTGAGCCACAAATGGATTTATTTTGGGGGGGGGGGGATCACGCTGGAGGCATACAAGTCGGGTAAGTGCGAAGTTGCCGCGCAGGAGCCAAGGTTTCCAGCCGAGACGCCCAAGGGCATTGAAAAGGCACGTTTCTCTAAAAAACTCCTCAGTCAGCTGACATGTTAACATCATGAGCACATTTCATATGTACACAATTGATGAGATCAGGGCGATAAGGCTTTTTTCTCCCCGACGCAGAAAAAAAGTTTCGCTGGGTAATAGAAAATCCAGAGGTATAATGTCAAGTATGGATGTGGGGTATAAATATATTTTTTGCCAGAGCCATTGTAGCCAGACGAAAAGGATGGGAGGAGGAGTTATTTGAAATGGAAGAAAGTAATAACCTCCATTTACGCCCAGCCACCCCCTCCCCCCCCCCCGCCCCACAGACACACACACACACACACACACACACACACACCTGTCCCCTGGCTTATAGGGAAAAAAAAACGCCTTTACAACTTGCTTTGCCTTAACTGGGTTTTCCGGGGGATTTTGAAGTTTGGCAACTTGTCACTCTGGCAGGGAAGAGGTGGAAATATGATGTCCGGGTCATGGCTTCCCTTCTCGGTTCAATATGTGACTCTGTGATTGAGGCGGGGTTAGCAGGGGTGGCGGGGCGGGGGGAGGGATTTAAGCTATTAAAGCCCTGCATGGGGTGCTAGATCTCCTTGTACCGCTGTTGTCGGAGCTAAAACCCCCACATCTTCCCCGGGTTATTACGTTGCGGGTGGAGCATAGAAAACAGCCTTTCTTTCCCTTTTGAGGCCTTTCAAATTTTGAGGGGCATTTCCAATTATTATTTTTTTTGTCCAGTTGACGTCTTTGTTCCTTTGCGTAGCTTGGAAACAAAACTAACAGAAACGTGTATTTAGAGACATTACGAGACACTTCGGCAGCAGAGGCGAGTCCTTGTGTTAATCCACATTCCAGTCCAGCGCTCCTATGGCTTTGCCGAGAGGCTCGGTCGGCCGGCTTGGATTTCGACAAGCCCCAACTCAACCCCTCCCCTCTCCATCACTATCAATTGTTTTTGAACAGCTCCGATCATCACCTCAATTATCCGTCGTCCTGCCCACCTGATGGGTTTTTTTCCAACTATAACTTTAGCGAAGATGGACAGGGAATAATGACAGCTGAGGCCGGCGGTCGGAGGGGAGCGGCACAGAATACCAAGAGGGAGAGTTGCTGGGAAACATGGCCGCACGACTGGGCCTCTCCAGCGTGCACGCATACACACACACACACACACACACACACACACACATGCACACAAACACAAACGTTTACCAACACACTTACAAACTCACACATTAGATACAACGACGCATAGACAAGCACACACAATAACCCATACACACGCGCGCACACACACACACACAAACGTTTACCACCACACACTCATACATACAGAGAAACACACAATATATACACACACACACACACACAAGCGCACACATTTACACAGATTTAGGCGCAACAAACAAAAACACACATATATACACGTGTGCACACAAACACACACACACACACACACCTATATTTACTCACACATGTGCATGCATACAAACACACACACTACACACTTACACACACTAATACTCACAAACACACGCACACACACACACACACACGCACCAAACACAAGCTCCATATCCCACCATCTCTTGTACAAAAGCCATTTACTGACCGAGCATCGAGGTGTCAACCTCCAAAGTGAATCCCAGAACGTGCTTGATGTGTTCTCTCTCTCTCTCTCTCTCTCTCTCTCTCTCTCTCTCTCTCTCTCCTCTCTCTCTATCTCTTTCTCTCTCCAGGGCTGAGAGAAACTCATTTATCCTACAAATCCAAATACACAAGCGATGTGGGAAAATGTATTCATACCACAGGTGATCTTATTATGGGAGCGGTAAACTGAGCAATGAGGACATCATCCACTGCAAATGACATCCCAACACATAACTACTGGAGGAAAAAAACAAGTAATAACATCTGCATAATCAGAGAAAGAAAAGCAGCCAGACGCCATCTTCCAGGTAAATGGAATCAACCGGAAAGTTCAATTCCGGAGCATCACGCTATTTATGTGCGACGGTGTGATTTAAAGCCCTTGTATTGTTGGTGCATTGGAAATAAGCACTTTGTGAATAATTTAGCTATTAGCTAAATAGGATACATGCTGAAAAAAACAATTTAGAGCTAAATGTTATGAGAGGCGCTTACTTAGTGCATGCAGGGCCACCCACAAGGGCGGGAAAAGGACAAGCTTTCTGGGGCGCAGCCGCTAGGGGGGCCCATGGAGGCATTTGGGGAGGGACCATTGAGTGTCTCCGCTCCGCATCAAAGCGATCACAGAATAGAATGAATAAAAACAGTAAATAAAATAAAAACAGCTGATAAAAACAGTGTGTTTTTATTGTAGATGTATTTATTTTAATTTGTCCCCTAATTGAATGAAACAAACAAAGCACTGTGCTTAACGGGAGACTTTCTTAGTCACTCTCTTACCCCTAATATCAAGTCTAGATGTTGAATTTGTAGTGTATTTCCAAAGTTGAACGGAATAGATTTGCACAAAATGTGTAAAAGTGTAATTTAAGAACAAATAAAAAACAAAAATTAAACAGGCGTAGTTAATGTTGCTGAACTATATCATGTAATCCTAAATGTAGTAATACTATGATATAACTCTGGGTACAATAAATGTTGTATAGACTTTTGTATAGACTTATACAGTATGCATAGAAGATACATTTAGGTTACTTTTGTTGTTCTTCCTTTTCTACAATTCCTGTCCAGGAATTAGAAGAAAAAAAAAGGATATTGAATGCTTTTTTCAAAATAAATCAAACTTAGGCAGTGGTTTACAGAAGCAGTCCAGGATACAGGGAGTTAATATTCACCAGCGTCTCAAAGCCATCCAGCCAGATAGGCCAGACATTAGCATTTTCCTCGTTGTTCCCATCTATAAATATTTTTGTTGTCCTGAAGGGTCATCTCTGTATTCTTCCATCTCTCCCTTCCTTTTTGTAATGAATGGGTGTAATTACCGGGCCTGATTGGTTGGAAGGTCATTGGGAATCCTGTAATTTTTCACTTATGTTAAGCTTGTGTTTGTGATGAATGTACCCAACCTTTTCTCGCATCCCTCCTTAGATTACTCTGGGCATAGAAATGCACCCGCAAATTAAGCTGTTCATTGAACACTGCTCCCCGGTGTCGGTGAGTAAGTTTATACAGATAAACAAATGGAAATAGGTGTTGGTGCGGTAACTTTTTTTTATGCTGATGCTATTGAAGAGGAGATACATCTCCAGATTGTTTTTGTGTCGTCAAAAGTCCTGCCCTGCGCTGTCCTGTTGATTAACTGAGGTTGAGTAAAAAAAATTATCTAATTCCAAACTGAAGTTAAGAGGATTCGGTGTTGTGTCCGTTGTTAAAAGACAGTGCCAGGATGGGGTAGGTTGCGGGGTAAATGACATTGGTAATGTGCAGTTTACACATTCTTTTTATTTTCAGCAGTAGCCCGTGGGCATTTGTTTTAAGGATTTGTTCGTCCTTGAACTTTCTGCAGACGGGACACATAACCTCCCCGAAAACCACAAAACCAATGCAAAACATGATGATTTGCACTTTTCTGGACCAAATTTTCTGAATACTGTTTTAATCAGAAATAATAATAATAATCAGAAAAATGTAGACCATCTAAATGCCTTCGCTGTTTCCCTCTTTCTTTAGCTTGAAACCCCTTTGTACCAATTTTCCAGCTTTCACCCACACCCCCCATTCACTAAAGTTTTCTCTTCTTTCTCTCTCTCTCTCTCTCTCTCTCTCCCTCTTTCTCTCTCTGTCTCTCTCTCCCTCTCTCTCGACCCTCTCTGGCTATTAGGTCGGTGGGAGTTTCTATTTGGCTGTTTGAATTAGTAGCCTGTCAGACATTGTTCTGCTACAGGGCGTTGGCAGGTGCCCTGCTCGCTCTGTGGCCTATCAGCCTCACACTCAGCTGTCCATGAAGGAGGGATGAAAGGACAGAGGGGCAGAAAGACAGGGGTGAGGGATACAGAGGCGTACATGCATCAGAGTGCTGAAGGATGGAGGGATGGAGGAGAAGGATGGGTTGGCGTGGGAAAGTGGTGTTGGAGGTGGTAAAGGGGGGGGGGGGGGTGAAGCGACTCAGGGCACCCCATGTCAGGCAAGCAGTCGGGATGGACCTGTAGTCTCTCTCTCTCTCTCTCTCTCTCTCTCTCTCTCTCTCTCTCTCTCTCTCTCTCTCTCTCTCTCTCTCTCTCTCTCTCTCTCTCTCTCTCTCTCTCTCTCTCTCTCTCTCTCTCTCTCTCTCTCCCCCTCTCCCCCCTTCTATCTGGGATAGAGGGGCCCAGGGGCTTCTTTTACTCTTTCCCTCTTTCCTTCCACCCCTTCATTCTTCAAACCTCCCTCTCTCTTTTCTCACACAATCAGCCAGCTGACACGAGACCAGTGGACGTGATGGACGATGCCCTCTCCGAGTCCGACAACATTTTCTCTCGGTCCCCGAAGCGAGATCGGGCAGCATCAGAGGCAGCCCGGCGTTGGCCCCTCTCAGTGTTTGTGAGGTCCTCTGGTTGCTCTAGTCCTCTGACTGCTGCTCAGCCACCCCGCACACAACCCCTGCATCAGCTACGCCCGGCCTGTGAAATCCAGGCCTCGATACTGTCTATTGTTCTACAGTATCTATCTATCTATCTATCTATCTATCTATCTTTTCCAGACTTTTATTGATGTGAAAAATAAAAACACTAAAATACATAAACACAACAATTATAATAATACTCCCATATGTGATAATTCATGTATTCCTTATATTCCATTCCCGAAAAAATTAAGCCAGCTCTCATATAATTTTCGAAGAGTGAAGATATTAGCCGTTCAGTTTCTTTTATTTTCCTAGTTAAAAGCATTCAACAACACATACATCACAAGATAGGCCTGTTCATTTTTTTACTTTGTGATTAAAAACTAGCAAAGAAATGAAATTTGTTGGATAACAATGCAACAGTGGTGGCTGACCTGGTAAAGCATGTACCATTAAGGCTTAGTCCTCCCTGCAGCCAGCCCGGGTTTGAATCCGGCCCGAGGTCCATTGCTGCATGTGCTCCTCTCTCCCCCTGCTTTGCCTGTCTCAACACTGTTCTATCTAATAGAGCAAAAATAAAGCAAGAATGCAAAAACAAACGAAAAAAATGCAACAGCTCTGCATTTGCGAAGGCAAGACCTGTCGGGGAAATAAATGTGACATAGGCCCTTCACGTTGCGAACAAAGGCGCACCATGGCTTCATTCAATCTCATTAATTTGATAATGCTTAATCAATGGGGTGCTGCTGCGTTAAAAGGTCCAGTTCAAACATTGATTGCTGTCTTTCAGTTCTTCCCCGACAAAAAGCTGAGGGAAGGCGACCTATCATTAGCGGCTGTTGGGTATTTTAATCTGGGCCTCCTTTGGGGGTTTTGCTGTATGGAGGGTAGCACGGTGAAAAACAATAGTTGGGTTTTCAGTCTTCTTGTAGCTAGGATGCGGAGACCACCACCCACAGCACCAGCACTTCCACACCCCCATGTCCGACACCCCCCCCCCCCCCCCCCCCCCCCGCCCCCCCAGCGCTCCCATCCCCAAGCCTTAATCCAATTTGTTCAGTCTCCTTGTTCTCTGCTGGTCCAAAATTAAAGGCCTGCTCCCACAAAAACACCTTACATTTCCAAGGTATTGGATGCGCTGCGAGACTAGAAACTTCATTTATGCTGGCTAACTTCTCAATTATCTTCCCACTAGTGGAGATGTGTAAAAAGTACAAAAATCAATAGGAATCCATTCCCCTCGTATTGGAGAGGGGGAAATTAATGAGATGGGACACTCTCTTAATCAGAAATAAATGTTTTAATTCAGATAATGACATAGTTTTCCCTTGCAGAAGGATGACAAATGCCGAGGCGCCGCCAGCCCAACCGAGGAGCCGTTTCAATTTTATTGTAAATATAAAAGGTATTGATCGGGGAGATGTACAAACCCTATTGCTTACAAAAGCCATTCAGGGGGACTGGGAAAACTATTAAGCAGCGGGTCAGAAATCAATACACAACACTAAGAGGTGGCTGCACCCGCCCTCTCTGGCAGACCTCTGGAAAGCCGAACGGCAGAGTCACTGACAGCAGGCTCGGTGGCAGAGCAATGTTAGGGATGATAGGGTCAGCTGGTTAATGCAGGGGTGGGGGGGGGGGGGTCCTGACAGGTGGGCAGCCCGCCTCAGAGCTGGGGGGCCTGACAGGCTGCCATTTAAACAGACACTGACTCATCACCCTGTCGCTATGGTTAGTCTTGCCGCGGCAGAGGGCCCAATCTGACAGAAAGCATTCACTTCTATACCCCCCCCCTCTCTCTCTCCCCTTCTCTAACGCTCCCTTTCTCCTCCACTCCATTTATTTCTCTCCTCACTTGCTTTCTCTCGGCGTGTTCCCTTTTTCCTCTCTTTCTCTTCCTCTCTGTACAGTATCTACTTCCCTTGTCTTCTCTCGCTCTCTCTCCCTTGTTCATCCTTGCTCGCACGCCCTCTGTCATTACCTGTCGGCCCCTGCACAAGTTGCTTTGCATCCATTTTTGAATCATTCGGGTGGCAGTAGTTAGGTATGCAAGTCTGAGGTCCTGAATAAACCACTGACAGAGGACAAGCTGTTTGTATTTGGATTGCTCCGGCCGGAATGTATAAGTTTGTGTTCATCCGTGCGAACGTCTGCCGGGGGCACTCCACAGAAAATGGAAGTTAAACAGGAGTTTGGTGGTAATCTGAAATTATTCTCTGTTTTCATGCAACACTAAACTAAATTTAATTTGCTCATTAAATTGCCATTGCGTCCGGTGGAGGCTCCTTGGACAGCTTTTGTGCAGTTTGACGTTTGAAGTTTTGAGTCTGAGCACTGAGCAATTGTTTAATTTGTCAGATACATAACAGACTTCCCTGGCTAGCTCTATAGAAATGTGAAAACGGAAACAAATACAAAGCAAACAAAACTAAAGTAAACAAATGGCCAATGAGACATTCATCTGGAAGGTAATTTTGACAGGACAGCATCTGCTCTTTGGGCGGTAACTTCATTTCTGTTCTAAACAAATTATCCTCTAGCTACACCATTATAAATATGCTAACATAACGTGGCGCTTAATTATGTAAGGAAAGAAAAATATCTGCACATTGAAAATGAAAGCACTAGTGTATAACACTATAAGGACCTGATAACTCGTTTGAAAAATCAAGCCAAATTGTTGACTCTAAAAAACTAGGCAATGAACAGGTCAGTGTCTGGGGGCAGCGGGGTTACCGTGTTGCCTGAGGGATGGATTGGGGTTGATTTTAGGAGCAGGAGACGGAAGAATTTTAGTTGTGTGAGCAGTAATTATAGGTAGTGGGAGGCAAGCGGCCAGCCAGCCGGGCCAGACGACTTAACCCGAGATCTATGCACTCCATTGGGCTGCGGCGGGGTTAGAACCCCCCGCCTCAAGACTCACACATCCTTGGGTCCCATTGACTTTAAAGCCCGGGGGAATCCCAGGGATGGCAACCGGACGAGAGCCTCTATAACCATTTTTTTTTTTTTTTTAATTTATCGTCATATTCACAGCATTTCCTTTTAACTACAGAGACTTTCTGGTAATTACAAGATTTGGCAGCGAGACATAATGTTTTGTTTTGCATCCGAAACAACGCAATGAAGCACACGTCTCGCCTCCGTTCCTTGAGCCACTGGGACACCGCTGCAAAGCCGTCTTAACAAACATTGTAAATTGATAAATCATTGCAAGGCGCAGAGGGACTGTATCTTCCGGGGGATGCTAAGCAGGGTTTAGACTCTCGGGTAAGAGGGGGGATCAGTCTGTGAGTATTGCCATC
>NC_137193.1:17704006-17719006 GCF_960531495.2 Zeus faber
TCTCTGGCTCACCGTGCATTAAACCAACTGAATCAAACCAAGGAGGAGTCAGAAAATTGAATAAATATTTTTACTAAATCACTCGTCAAGAGTTTCCAAAAATAGCCCAACCTTCCATCAATACCTGCTTTCTTTTCCGTCTGTCCATACATCTCTCTGCCGTCTATCCATCAGCCTTAAGGCCCGGTTAAGTCTTAAACGGCCCTACCATTAGCTCCTCGGTACAGTAACACACACCCTCATTACTACGTGTAAATAAAGACAGATAGCCGGCGATATTCCCACAAATTTGTTTCCCATTACAGAGGGGCTGGCCGTAATTGTGGCTGGCGCCCAACTCCCCAGGGTGTGCGTACAGTTACATTCATATTACATTTAATCAACGAGGGGCCAACAAATTGGGCCGTGCCCTCCTATGGTTGTGACAGCAATGGGAGGGGTCTGACATTTATCCTCAGTGGTCAGCTACTGCAGCAGAATGTGTGTGTGTGTGTGGGGGGGGATCCTGGTTAACAGCAGATGTGTATTAATAATAATAATGCACCCTCCCAATCCCCACCTCCTTTCCTTGCCTTCACTGGAGTCAGAGTCACCCCTCAGGGGCCAAAGAGCCGAGTTACACAGGCCTGGACATGGACCTCTGTATGTGTGTGTGTGTGTGTGTGTGTGTGTGTATTGTTGAGGTTGTGATGAATGTGAGAACACACATGTGTATTAAGTGTGCTACACGCATATATCTCTGTATTGTGCACTGTGATGTGTGCATGTGTGCATATGCTTTGTTCTCACAGTCATGTATCATTGTACAGTGTGCCAGCGGTAATGAGTATGAATGTGAGTGTTGCACTCAATAATAAGAGTGTGTGTGTGTGTGTGTGTGTGTGTGTGTGTGTGTGTGTGTGTGTGTAGTGTGTTTGTGTGTGCATGTGTGTGTTTGTGTATGAGTCTGTGCTGACAGGCAGCTGCTCATGAGGACCTTTAAGGGCCTCCTAAGTGCTATTACATTAGTTCCCTAAACGGTGCAATATATCACACTGGTAAACACAGCACAAGCCTGCGGTGAGATACATAACTCACTAAAGGCTTCAACCCTGTTTGAAATTAATACTGTTAATTAGCAAACCTGCTTCAAATTCTTATTTTTTTATATACGTAGGCTCAAAATAATACATCAATACAAATATTGATATTAATATATCAAAAACATATATTGCTACAGTATCATATCAATCAGCAAATGGAAGCCATTGGGTAATTTTTGTGACTCTAAATACTTTTTCTAATTTAATTTAAAAACATTTATTAAATAATTTAAATTTTAATACAGAGGGAAAAGTGTGTGATGTATTCTGCATATTCATATTTAATTAATCACCTCAAAAATAAAGCTTCTTTCCAATTGCTAAACACAGCGATTGGAAAGAAAGAAAGATTAATTGAATTAAATGATTCTACCCCAATTAAACTGTGGTATAATCTAATAATACTATCCTCCTCATGCACTAGATTTCTCCCTTTCTGTCAAAGGCGATTTCATGTTTACTAATCAACGTGATAATTACCCAGAATTTCGGCTGGACTCAAAAGTTTTTGTATTGCAATTACATCCATTTAATGGAGGCGAAGCCCTCTCACTGTTTACATCCAATTACAGGACTTGGAGAGTCTCCGACACTCAGACCCCCACCAGCAGAAGCAAAAGTTTGGCCCTACGTCTGTATTTGTATGCTCCTGTGGGCCCCCATGATACATCAGGGCAGGCCGAGGATGAATGAGTGAGTGCTGCGCCCTGCGAAAGGGAGCGGCAATAGCTTCATCAGTTCCCACCTTATCGATTTCTTTGCTGGAAATATGGAATGCTGGGAAGCCGTCGGAGGAAGAGGGAGGGCCGCGCCAATATTGAGCCGTTTTCCCATCTTTTCCAAAAATCTTTAATCAAAGGTAAAGTGAAATACTAACATGCCGCGTGACGTGACCTTTTAGCCCCGTTATGAATCACCCATGTTGGAGGTTGGGGCCTCTGCTGAGCCCGCCGTCCGATAGAAGTTAAAGACGTTCTCCGGACACTAATCGCCGGTAGAAAAAAAAAAAAAAAAAAAAAAAAGAACAAGTCCAGCAGTGGACTTTAATGGTCACAGGAGGGCTTGTTTGCTGTTGACCTTTGACAAACGCTGCACAACAAATCTATGTTTAAAGCAATCGCCCCCGACTGGAAAATCCTTTACAGCACTAAGTGAGTACCAGAGAGGAGGAGGGCCAAAGCTGTGAAAAAGTGACTCAAACGCAAGCCAAGAACCACCCTTTTTGCCAAAATAAAGGAAGGTATGATGCAGCTCCTGCACAAACATGACTCTGTAAACAGTGATATACTGTGGCAAGGCGGGGCGGGTAACTTGTCTTCGGGGACAGGGCAAACGGGACGATTTGTGAGCACACTAGTGCCCCGCATATAATGACAAATATGAAATCAATAGAGTGACCTTAATTTGCCCAAAGCATAACTGTGATGTAGTACACGGTGTTTCGATTAAAGGGAGATATAAAAAGATGGCGTTGGCGTGTCACGAGGGCAGAGAGGCCATGCCCTTTTGAACCCTGGCGCTCGCGAAGAGTGCGGCCGCCATAAAAGGAGCGACCGGCCCTGTTTGGTCATTGAATAGGCTCCTTATGGCCCATGGGTAATAATGTCACGCCTCGAGACGCTTTTTAAAAAGAGCCAGCAAATGATGGCCACCAATGCGTTCCGCTACACTGGCAACATTATGGCAGCAGAGGAGAAAATATAATAGCTTGAATATGCTATGAATAACAAAGGCTGTCAATATTCACCTCTAGAGAAATTGCTGATCAGACACAGTTCGTGTTGATGTGTGTGATTTATGCTGTGTGTGTGTGTGTGTGTGTGTGTGTGTGTGTGTGTGTGTGTGTGTGTGTGTGTGTGTGTGTGTGTGTGTGTGTGTGTGTGCGCGCGCGCGCGTGCGTGAGTGCATGGGTGCGTGCGCGTGTGTGTTTTAATAAATTAGAACAGTGATGCTTGTGAGGCATGTGCATGTGTGTGAATCTGTATCAGGTATTTTTTGGGGGAACCACTTGGCCCAACAGTCATCATCATCTCTCCTTTCCCCACTTGTTCTTAGGGTGATTATACAGGGTTTAATCATCTGGTTGGTTGAAAGGTGCTGTGTCAAGGAAAAAACAAACAAAAAGAGAAAAAAAATAATTTGACTTTTAATAGCAGAGGAAATTCCCCATTTAAACTAGTATATAACTTAAAATACTTAAACTGTTCACCGAAGACGTCAGTTGAAATTGTCACAATTTCAGTTAAATTTTATTTCTTTTGGTTGTGCAATCGTAGACATTTAACATTTCACTGCATATATGTATGAAAGTATGTTATGTATGTGACGAATAAACCTCTTGAATCTTGAATATATACATAGACGCTGCACTGACTGTTTCGTCTCATAGCTGCGGGATGTCAACGTCGCTGCCATAATGGAACAGGCAAGACTAAACAAATACAAGTAAATGGGGATCTGCATTTTTTTTCCCTGGATTAAAAGTAACTATAATGTTTACATTTCTCAACCAATTTCAGTGAGTGGTTTTTATAGTCCAAGGTTTATGATCTACCTGGAGTAGGTTGCTCCAGCGTCCGCCATTTCCACTAATGGGCGCACATTGGTTGATGCGCTTCCGTACCCAGTGGCAGTCCATATTGCATAGTCATATGGAGGCTCATAGGGAACAAATCTAAACACTGGTGGTGTCATTATTCTATAGCCATTACATTGTGCAATCAACTTCATAATGATAAGTAAAAGCAGAGAGGTTGTCCATTGCCCCTTTAAATAATGTTTACAAACAGCTTAATTTCTGTGCCTTTGAAAACAGCATATATCGTAAAAATGCTGCAAAATCTCAATATTTTTGATGTTTCGTATTTGGTTAACAGTCAGTTGTGTCTCACTACTAGCCTGTAAAAACTTGCATAAAAATGTTTTTTTGTTTTCCCAGCAGAGACGTCAATTTATTCAGGGACTTAATTTAAACTCAAAGCAAATGCAAAAGAAAACAAATGTTGCAATGTAATAGTGCATACAAAGACAATGAGCTCCGCCTAGAATATATTGGTGGAATAAAAAGAGAAGAGGTTTTTTTTGGTGAAAGTACCGCGACCCTTGGACCCTGGTATGAGCCCCTAAAGCTCATTATGGTCCTACTCGATGAGTCCATCTTGTTTGGCTCTTGCCCCTGGGCGGTTAGCAGCTGATGGCGGAGTGGCTTGCACAATGGAGCCATTGGGTTAGAGCTTAGCCCCTTAAAACAACATGCCACTCAATGATCCCAGTGATCCCCTCGGAAAACAATGCCGGGCCACATCGGTCAGGCCCCGCGTGGGAGAGAGGGTGGCAGGGCGGACAATGGTGTCCCCACGGGGCTGTCCCATTGAGAAGACGTTTGTCCTGACTGATCCGCTCACGGCCCGGACCGGGGAGGGAGCCGTGGGTCAGCGGGAGAGGAGGGTAGCGGTGTGGAGGAACATGGGAGGAACAGCAAGCTTATGAAAGGGGAAATAGGTGAGGGAGGTAAAAGGCGGAGGGGTAAAGAATACTGTCGGTAGAACAATTAGAGAAAGATGATGAGAGCGAGAGAGCAAATGTTTAGACAGGGCGAGAGAGGGATGGGGGTATCGTGGCGGCTGAGAGGGATAAACCGGAGTCCCCCTGGGTTATAAATACCGTAAGGCCTCCAGCGTATTACCCAGCGCCAGGCCAATCTTGCTACATTACTGCTCCGCGCTACTCAGCACTTCATTTAGCGCTCACATTCCTCAAATTAACGCACAGCCGGGAAGACAGAGCAAAGACAGAACTTTGTCTGTCTCTCCCACCATTGGGCTTTTGGATAGCCCCCTCCCTCCTCCCCACTGCCTCGGGCGAATTTTAAAAAGTGACTTCCCAAACATAAAATTCCTTCACCTTTTCTCTTTCCCCCGAGAACGAAGCGAGAGTGAGAAGCTGAATAACGGACACCCGGCTGATATCACTGGTCTGTGCTTCCCGTCGTGCGATCCTCACTCATCATGCACGGGAGGAAGCAGTGGCACAATCTGGACGAACAGTTTGTCTAGCAAATTGGACACGGTGAATGTTTGTTCATTGCTGAGCGCAAAACAATTACACTGGCCCCAAAATTAGCCACATTGGAATATGAAAGAGACCGAATGTGAAGAGATTTAAAAAAAATGGTACGCCCATATTTCTAATGATAAAGCTTTCAAGTGTGCCCTCGCTATAGCAGGAAACCACATTTTCGAGGCCATAAAACACAACACAGTGATCTTGAAGATAGATACACAAGGACAGAAATGAAATTGGGGTCCATTCAATAACATTGGCACTCTTGGGGATGAGGGGGACAGCTATTAATCTGAACCCGCTGTGTGTTGTGAAGCCATTGGTTCTACAGTAGGTGGCTGCCACATTAGGAGCCTCCTGCGCACGGCTCAAAGTAAATGATTCTGCTTCTATCAGAGGCACTTATGTGGATCAGATGACGCGCCCGCTGATAGGTTTGTAATGGACTTTTCCTGTTCATTAACTGAGTTATAGCGCCGGGATTTTATGCTTTGTGGCTCCAAATTGAATAATACGTCGCCGATGTTAAAAGTAATATTAATATTTTCAAAATCAATGTTAGTAAAATTTTATGTACACAGTTGTATTTGTTGATGGCCAGCCACTGCAAATAAAGACACGATTTATTGAGTTGCAGGTCTCTCCCCCCCCCCCCCCCCACGCCGCTCTCTCTCTCGCTCCCTCTCTCCGCATTATTATCACAACTGAAACGCAGACCATAAAAAACTTTAATTAAAAATTTAATTAACACCCGGTAATCAATAGGGTGTAACATAACATCTCACATATTTTCAATGACACGGAGGAAAATGCAATCAAACAAATACAGAGGGCCAAAATATAATGATTTTATAGGCTAATAACAGCCAGGTAAATGTTGCAGGACGAATGGGTAATGCGGCAGTCTGTCTCTTTTTCTCTGCTGCTGGGCTACACGGGAATACATGCATATCTATCTATCTATCTATCTATCTATCTATCTATCTATCTGTTTATCCATCCAACTTTCCCATGGTCTTTGTGGGATTCCCCATCACAGGAAGGGAAGCTTCAATGACAAATGCTCAACGAAACGCCACATATGAAAGGACCTTGTGCCCCCTCAGTGGTCCCGGGAATATTTTTAGGATAGATTTACGGGCGCACATTGTCCTTAGTTGTTGTGGTTGTCTGTGACACAGAATCCTCAAAAAGAGGGATGAGGAGAGAAGAGAAAGGCGCGAAGAAAACAGCGAGCGCGTCTGAGGGGGCGTTCAAGATCGAGCTCCTCTTTAGATTCTCTGCCACCCTCGTCCTGCCTCTCCTCCTCCGCCTTCTCCTTTTTTTGGCATAGAAGTCATCTTCCACCAGCAAGTCGCAGGTGTGACACAGTCCGGCCGCACCATAAATAAATTGGAGCGGCGGCGAAATGGGAGTCGCATATAAAGCAATAAAGCAATTTTCAATCATGCCCCCGCTGGTTTGCAGGGACAGGTGCACTTGTCTATCCCAAGGTTATAGAAACAGTTGATGGGCGGAAGAAAGTGGACCCGGTGATCCGTTACTGTCCGAGATCCAACTCGCAAAGTTAACAAGGGCAGCAGTTGGGGAGTAAATCATATTTATCCTCAAAACAGTATAGCCTCAAGTCTACGGTTAAAAAGCAAAGAAGAAAAAGAACGGCTCAAAAAAAGAGTTTGACCTACAGACAGAAAAAAATGTTTTGAAACTTTTTATAACCTGTCCTAACTCAAAATGTAGTTCCAAGGATGAGAGCATTTTTACAGCCTGAAAACATACAAAGATCTGATTTAATTTTGTTTTCAATGTTTAAGCCTGTAATTTAATCCCAAACTGAGTAAACCGACAAAGCTCTACTTCAGATATATTCGATGTACAGTACAGCCAGTGGAGAGAGTGCCAGCATGTTGCCATGATGCTACAGGGTCTGGATTGAACTACTAGTACTTCTGAATAGTGATGCAAGACTAACAAACAAATCTGCCCGTTCCGTTTGCGACTTTAGCTATGATTCAGTGAGTGGGCGAGCAAAAGAGAGTAAGAAAGAAATAATTTCTGAGGACTAAAGAAATGTTGGAAAAAAGGCAGAGGCATGTTTAATGTGATTGATTTAAACGTTGTATTCTACCAAAATATTTCTTTATGATAGAAGTAAATATTTTTTTTGTGATTCAAACTTTGCATTTCTCTGCCAAAATAAATCATTTTGAGAGAATCCGGCTAAAATATTTTTGGGATTCAGTTAGCATTCTTCCGCCTAAATGAATCATTTTCATTGAAGTAAATGATTTCTGTGCCACAGCCCAGAGCCGACAAACTCTTCCTTCTGAGGATCGTTCATCATGAGTGCTCCATGTTCAAATAACTCCCAGTAGATGTTCTTGCTGCAGTGTGAGCTATATTTCTGTGTGGATACTGTCACCTCTGGGCCTTTCCTCCAGCTGTGTTGTCTCTCTGTGTGCAGGTATGTGACGGTATGTGTCGGGGGAGCGTGTGTCAGGAATTTCCAGAGACTGTACAGAAATGTATGGACTATCCATATATGTGCATGTATGTGCATGTATGTGCATGTATGTGCATGTATGTGCATGTATGTCCATGTATGTTCATGTATGTGCATGTATGTTCATGTATGTGCATGTATGTCCATGTATGTCCATGTATGTGCATGTATGTGCATGTATGTGCATGTACAGTATGTGCAAGTATGTGCATGTATGTGCATGTATGTGCATGTATGTCCATGTATGTGCAGGTTTGTGCATGTATGTCCATGTATGTGCAGGTTTGTGCATGTATGTCCATGTATGTGCATGTATGTCCATGTATGTCGATCTATGTGCATGTATGTCCATGTATATGTACGTATGTGCTCGTGGGCATTTCTGTAAATGACTATATGTATGACAGTGTGCGAGTGTGTGTCTATGCATGTATGACGGTGTAGGTTATGCGTGTCCGAGGTGGTGGTAAAAGGCTTCCGGACCTCTGGGTAACCCACTCATGACAAATAGTTTGCCTCGCTCCCCTTCTCATCATGGCCCTCGACCCTGCCCGCGAATTTCATCTGCAAACAGCTCGATTCGATGAGCAAACGTTTGCCAAGCTACTAAGAAAGGGTGTTCAGACTGAGTATTCTTTGAGGGAATGTTTGCTCAGTTGTTTCCACTTCTCTCCATTTGATTTCCATCCCTCTTATTTTACACTTTCTTTGCATTTACTTTTACATAAATAAAACTTGTCTCGTCATGATGGTGCATCGTTTTAGGAGTTGACACTGAGCGCCTTATTTTATATTCCTATGAAAACAGAAATTGGACTGGAATGGTTCGGCTTTCGAGCAGAGATTTACGGAGTTCGACCTAATATTTTCTGTGAGCTCCATAAAGGTTTCCCTACACGGCTCTGGAAAGCCTGAGAGCACAGATGACCCCGCTCTCTGTAGATAAACAGGCTCATTCCTCGTCCATCCCCGGTAGGATCTGCCTGCTAGCTTTCCGACAAACTATTACGCTCACTGACTCAGAATGGATGTGAACCCATAAATGCAACACAAAAACAATCAGGTAAGAAGGTTTACTCTAAAAAAAAACAAAAAAAAAAACAGGCAGGGGTCAAAACCAGGAGATCAGTCAGAGAAGGTAAACTTACCAGGTAGGGAACAGGCAGAGAATCAGGATCCAGTGGGCGGTTCCGAAATGACATGGAGGTTGGTGCCATGGCGTGAGGAAATGACCAGATGAAAATAAAACATGAAAACAAATATAAATCAATACTGGGAGATCAGGGAGGATTCATGACACAAACAGATTTTTAACTGCCTCCATCTAATAAATATTTTGGATTAACTCATTGAAACGATGCAAACACAAATTAAATGTATTTAATGGGCATTCTGTCTGTCGTTGGAGCGTCAATAGGGCACCGCTGAGGTGTGAAATGGCTGCAACAGGCAATATAAAATTCATAATCGTGTTCTCCTTTCACTCACTATCTTTTTCTCTTTCACACACAAATGCGCACACACACACACACACACAAACAGACCCGCGCACGCACGCACGCACGCACGCACGCACGCACGCACGCACGCACGCACGCACACACACACACACACACACACACACACACACACACACACACACACACACATAAACAAGGGGGGAAACAAAGCACCTTGCAAGTTCTGTCAACAATATTGTGTTCACCCTAACCTTCAAATAATTTACTGCGGTGTGTCGACAAAGTGTTTGGAGCAGGAGTGTCACTAAATCTCGTGGCTCAAAGTCAAACGTCAGGTAAACTACAGAGGAAAAAAATGTTTATTTTCTCTCAACCCGGGCCGTGTTCTTAACCATCCTGTCATGGCAGCTGAGACTGATATAACTCAGTTATATACTGTATATACTATATATATATATATATATATATATATATATATATATATATATATATATATATATATATATATATATATATATATATATAGTTTATATACATAAACATATATGTATAACATAAATAATAATAAATAATAATAATATAAGAAGTACTTATATAAACAGAACAACAGACCTTTGAAGCTCTCTATCCTGAAAGAAGAATCTTACTGTAAGAATACAATGCTTTGACTGAAAAGACAAAAGACTCTTCTTTTGTCCTGCTTTAAGAATATTCGATCGAGGGAAAATTTCACACCTCATTAGTGGATAGATTTGCACCAAATCTTCCATTAGGGACATACTGTACTTCGACATAGTGTTCAGTAGTTTTGGTGGTGTACATAGTTCAGACTCACTCCCACCCCTGTTCTGAAAACCCACTTTTCTGAGGAGGGAGACAACTGAGGAATGCAAAAACAGTCCATAAGGGCTCCGTGACAAGTATGACACAGATTGTTTTTTGTGCAGTTGTTTAAGGTGGATGATGAATACCATAGCCAAACAGTGAAATTGAATTTGTCTGGTGTACTTTGCTGTAATTACTACACAAAATAAAGTACAGCATTGTACCTTTGAGGGTACAGTGGCTTGCCATGCTGACAGAACGCTCTGAGGCCAAGTAGCACCCTTTTTGTAAAATTTTAGGGCCAAATCGGTCACCAGTGCTACAGAATTGTACCAGTGTGACAAGCCATTGTACCCCTCAAGGTACTTCAGGGGTACAATGCTGTACCTTTATTTTATAAGAGTGAACCCTAAAATACAAGCTTCTGACTGTACCTTGCAAGATGCCACAGTACACTGAGCTAAATCCAGCATCCATAATATTTTTCAATGCTTTTGTGATTGGTATCTCTACACATTCCACTCCAATAGTGTCCTGTGTGAATACGCTCTCTGTCATGATGACAACCTATTGGCTCTCCGTATGTGTGTGTCTTCCCGTAGATTGTATGTGTGTACAGCATATATGGATATGTGTGTGTGTGTGTGTGTGTGTGTGTGTGTGTGTGTGTGTGTGTGTGTGTGTGTGTGTGTGTGTATGTGTGTGAGTGTCTGTGTTTGTGCCTTTGTCAGTGTGTATCCGTGTCTTTGTGCAGAAACGTGTGTTTGAGGCCTGCTGATGAGAACGCCTGCCCCTGTTTCCATCATTCGTTGTTTTTTCCTCTCTGAGCCCGAGGAGGACACACACACACAGCTATTCTCCTGCTCCCTAAATGATGATGTCTGCTTCTACTTACCCCCCAGCCTCACCTAACATCAGCACCGCTGTAATAGAATTTCTCAAACCGACAAACCCCCCCCCAGCGCCACCTTTCCCAATCCCTCCGTAAATAACCCTCTCAAAACCGCCATATCGGAGACACACACTCACGTAAACACAGAGACACCTGGTGGTGTGGCTCTGAGCGTGACGCGCCATGAAGAGAGAAAAGAAGGGCTTAATGGAAGCTAAGAAGGGAGGACGGGTGAAGGAAAGGAGGTAGGGAGGACAAGGAAGTGAAGCAAAGGAGTGGATGCATGTCCCCCTCCCCATACAACACACACACACACACACACACACACACACACACACACACACACACACACACACACACCCAATCATACATACCTGCCTCCCCCCTGCTTAGGGATTCACAGAGGGGGG
Organism: Zeus faber; assembly: GCF_960531495.2. Classification (NCBI taxonomy): domain Eukaryota; kingdom Metazoa; phylum Chordata; class Actinopteri; order Zeiformes; family Zeidae; genus Zeus; species Zeus faber. Next base: position 17,715,241 of record NC_137193.1, read on the forward strand.
CATTCTCGAATAACAAATCATTTCCTTTGCAGTTTTCCTTTTAATCTCGCCGTGCTTGACAAGGCCCATCCTTTCCGTTGAAGAGGAAGACTACTTAGAGTGGCCGGGGGCCAATAAGGCTTGCTAGCCCCCTTGGCCTGACTGGGGTGATTTGTCAGGGCACGCCGCAGCGCCCAGAGTCCGGTCACGCCGATGGATTTATCCCAAGGTAAATGGAGATAGCCCTAACCCCGGCCACGGCGCCGGCACTCTGATTACGGACCTTCTCTTTGTGCCGCCTTGATAGATGTTGTGCTTGTGTTTACCTATTTACAATGCCACTAAATCTGCGAATACAATGTAACGCAAGGAGAAGGGATATGACTCTGGGGCTGCGGGGGTGATTTATGCCGCACTATGCAGACCCACAGAGGAAGCTGCAGGGACAACGGTGGACACAGCAAAGGTGGAAGTTTTAGGTTGTGGTGCGGAGGGATGCTGGGGCCTCATGCATTTCCCAGGGAACTAATATTGGCTACTGTGCCATAAGAATAGCAAACACCCAGTAGTGGGAGACGGGTGCATTTCAATGGGATAAAACTACTTTTTGTGACAACAAGGGAAATGGAACAATTGGAGTAGTGCAGGAGTGGTGAAGAGCAGTGGTGAAGAGCAATTCCAGCAAAGGGCAATCATTTAGACGGCCAGAGTTTAGCACCTTCTCTGCTCCCATCCCATTGACTCAATCCTGCCCTGTTCTGTATTGACTGAGGAGAGAGCATCGCTGGAGAAATATGGTATATCTATCAGATGATTTATTAAAATAAATCCAATATTTGGAGTAGTTTACAATGCGGGCTCCCTTGATTTCCTTGAATTCCTGGTTCAGTAAAGTAAAATTCCACTCCAGGATTTAGAGGCAACCATGTTGAGCGGCTAATTGGCGTCAATCCAGAGGTCCGACTCATGAGTGAAATCAGCTTTCTGAATTTTTTACTTTCTGAACCTGGAATGTTCCACCTCTGTTGAGCTGTTTCTCCTGTATCCCCAACATCCGTATTTTCCTACAGCCATAGTAAACATAATCCAGTTGGGTGGTCTTTGAATTAAAGATACGGTGATAGGAGGTTGTTTGAAGAGCCTGCTTGTTGGGAGTGAAAGTGTATTTTTTAAAGCTTCCGGTGTTTGCAGTGTTTTCCTTTGTAAGTGAGACTGTAGGCCTTTGGTTGCAGCCCCCGTGATAAAGCAAGCACAACACGCCTATGGCTACTAATTGAAAACATCCTCCTCAATAGACTGTTTAACCCAACTAATCCTGAAAAAAAATATAAAAGAACATCAGGGAGATTCCAATACTGTTTACAGAACAACATTAAAATGTATGGAGTTACTCTATTACAATCCAATTCCCATGCAACCCCTGCACATTGGAAGCATTTACTCAGCTCCCCGATGCAGTGTGTCATAATATAACTATGACATCATGCTGTTTGGTCCCAAGACATTATGGGAGACCTGAGTTAAAAGGGAAATGGCTTTGAAAGAATATCAATCTGTATAATAAATGCCAATAAAACACAATGAACTACAAATTCCAAACAAAGGTAAGCCAAAACTGTATTTAGATCGTAGCAGCAGCTTCAAAGTATCTGACTCAATTGTACCTTGAACTCAATTATATCATAACTTCCCTCATTTAACCTGGAAAATTAAATAGTTTTATATTAGTGTGTGCGTGCGGTTGTGTATGCGCACATGTGTGTGTGTGTGTGTGTGTGTGTGTGTGTGTGTGTGTGTGTGTGTGTGTGTGTGTGTGTGTGCGCATGCGTGCATGTGGGTGTGTTGGAGAGTGTGAGAGATTCCATCCATTCTTCAAGTCTCAAAAACAAGCCTCCCAACCCTGAAGGTATAGTTGTTAAGATGCATTTTAAAAAGATGTCTCCACAAATGAATCCGATCCAGAGATCTGAGAATAGAGAACACTGAATTTAGTGATGCAGGAAACAATGGCCTCTACTTAATTTGTTTCACCAAATCGTTACACATTGCTGATTTACTGTCCACCCCATGTTTACCACAAACAGTTCAGCGAAGGTTTTTATACACCATCCTGCATGGTCTTTGTCTTCCATGGGTAGGGGATTACACTGCCAATGTCATGTGACCCCAAGACCCTAAATTAGATGCAGGTACTGTTCTGCTGCCGGGGTAGAATATCAAGAAAATAGAGCAGGGACACCATCAACAAATTGGATCAAGGCAGTGAAGGTTTAGAAGTTCCCAGGATAAGCTTCTGGATTTGCAGCTCAAGGGGAGAGAATTATCGTCGTCGATCTCAATGCGCTGCCCGACCACGGCAGTATGAGTTTGAATCCACAGTGCACTCCACCGAACACGCCCCCACATAACCGAATGGTGTCCAACCCCCCAACCCCCCCCCCCCCCCCCCCAACACCAATTTTGGCCGAACCTCTGAAAAAGCTTATGTATGGGGCTCTCATTGTTTCCTTGGCTTATTGAAGTAAAGATAACTGTGGGTTGTGAGCGCGCTGAGCGATTATACATCAGTAAAATCACAGGGGGTATACATCACTGCCACCGGGACACACCCACCGGAATGAATTGGGTCAAATGAGAGCAGTGCATCGGGCAGGGCCCGCTGACAGTTACTAATGCACCTCCCATGGTCGCTAATAGGAGTGTACAAATGGCCAGAGGTTTGTAAACTTTGCCTGCTACGGGCCGGGGGCAGACGCAGCTCACAGACACAGTCTCATAGCGGTTGGTACAGGCATCTAAATCAACTCCTCAACATCGCACACAGATATAGGGGGCCGGACTCTAATCCCACAAATCACTGGAGAACGCCTTCCGGAAGCACCTGCCATACTACGGACTGAGTGAGAGGTGGGCAACGCAGAGGGGAGGATTGATAGAGGGAGTAGATGAAAGAGTAGCAGTGGAAAAAAAGAAGAAAGCCTCATTATCAAGGTAGAGATCAGAATTGTGACTCTACAGCTGTTTATTATTATTTTATCAATGTACTTGGCAAAACCTGCCAAAACCTGACTCTTTTCATCATCTGATATTTACTAATATGACACCCTGCGTCTTTCACTCAGGACAAAGGAAAATATACAACATTTATCCACACACTTTATATACCAGCATATTTACAGCATTATTGCCTTGCACTGCTGCTGTATACTCCTTTCCTTTCTCCTGCCAGATATAGATGTGTGCATATATTATTTGTATGTATTTTTTTTCTTTTATTACATTTTGTTTTGGTCTGCTAGTGTGACAACTGAAATCCACCATAAAATATGAATTGTTATCTGAATAATTATTGAATTACTTGAATTACTGTAATTTGCATGCATACACAATCCCAGACACACAGAAACAATAAAATATTGTATTGTTGATTAATAATGTGATACAGTATATAACAGTGCTAACAAGAACACTATCATTACCGCACACGCTTACATACCACATACAAACATGTCATAGAATGTGGTGGAGTACACTGGACTCCAGTTATATCCACAGCTGTAGCGGTGCAGACAGACAGCGGAGGCTGAGGCAGGAATGTTGCACCCTGCTCTCTGGTCCTGTGCCTCGGTCCGTGTTTGACTTCTCTCAGACCTGTTGTCTTATCGCACTAAAACACCAGTGAACACAAACATGCCAGGTGTGCAAAGGTGCCTCTGAAATAGCAAATAGCTATAACCAGGTGGATAATTCAATACACTGAAGTAGGTTTGTCTGACTGTACAACTTT
>NC_137193.1:17721506-17756506 GCF_960531495.2 Zeus faber
GGATAATGTACTTCTGTGTGTGTGTGTGTGTGTGTGTGTGTGTGTGTGTGTACGTGCGTGCGTGCGTGCCTGTGTGCGTGCGTGCGTGCGTGCGTGTGTGCGTGCGTGTGTGTGCATTTTCTATAGTTAAAGAAGCATAGTACAGCAAACTATTTGCTAACTTATGTCTTTGGTGTGTTAGGTGTGCGAATCCATGTTTATTTGTTGTGTGGGAGCATTGTGTGTGTATGTGTGTGTAGGCCGAAACACACACGCACAAATACGGATGGAATCCCAGTGACAGTGAGCCCACATAGCAGCCATTAGAGGCGCGCACACATTGAGCAGCACAGAGTTGGGATGAAATTCAGAAACAAAGATATCATCAAACTAGTTAAATCACAGCTGAAGTCGCTGGCCCTGAAATCTCTGAACCTCATCGTCACTTCATTGCTTTGCCTCAGATCTCCTCTCTTTACCATATGGAGAGAGAGAGAGAGAGAGAGAGAGAGAGAGAGAAAGAGGAGGGTGGGGTGGTAGAGCAAACGTGAGGAATTGATTGGAGCGGGTTTGAAGGAGAATTCGATTGTCAACAGAGCCCTGGCAGCAACTCCCCCAGCCTATTCATCTGGAGCAGCAGAAAAAACAGTTATATGAACTGTCACACCCAACTCTACTGTTAATTTAAGGTAATTAGCGAGCGAGTGATTCCCAATACATCACAGGAGCCACTGGCAGACTCCACAATATTTCACAGCCAAGCTGTTACCTTCGTGCGCGCCCACCTCCCCCACCTCTGTCTCTCTCGCTTCAGTGCCGCACAAGAAGCCAGACACGTAAACACACATACACACACACACATTTCTAATTACACACACTCACATTTCTGTCTTCCTATCACAAGGAAATGTACTGTATGAGGACTGTAGTTAATGTAATTCATGAATGTGTTTTTCTAATGTTTCAAATGCAACAGTCCATTCCTCTGCCTAGGTACATCCTTATTTAACAGATAAGTTAACATAGAACCTTGGGGTTTTCAAATAATTGGGGCGGTATCGAGGTAACGTGTGTGCTGTCGGCATGCTTTGAATATAACGCAGAGTTTTTGTATGCCATTGCCTTTAGGGCAGAGTTAGTCTGCAAGGGGAGTTCAAGTTCTCAACCTGCATTGCAACTCTTTATGGTTTAATTCTTTAACCATCAAGAACTGCTGCAATAACTCTGTTCTCTGGACGACCTGCGGGATGACAAGAGAACAGCTTTTTTGTCACACAAGACCGCCACCAATCCCCCTCTTAGGAGAATGAGCTTACCATGTTTTGGTCTATGAACAACTAATCATCATTACTACTCCAAGAGGGGGAGAATCAACAGGGGTGAGACAAATATATATAGAAACAACAAATAAACAGAAACAAACATGTGCATGGGCAAAACATCAGACAACATGTATCCACAAAACAGAATTAATTCAGTCCAGGAAAATTAGAACAGCAATTGGGCACATGGCCCAGAGGGAGAAAAGAGGGAGAAAAGGAGACAGACGTAATCAGGAGTGTGTTCGGGGGTGTGTTCAAAGCAGGTGCTGGTGGTGTGTGTGTGCCTGTGATGAGTCCGCTTGTATGTGTGTGTGTGTGTGTGTGTGTGTGTGTGTGTGTGTGTGTGTGTGTGTGTGTGTGTGTGTGTGTGTGTGTGTGTGTGTGTGTGTGTGTGTGTGTGTGTGTGTGTGTGTGTGTGTGTGTGCACTGGACTTGTCCCAATTAGTTCTGGTGTAACAGGTTGGAATTATATCATAGCGCCTCCAATCACCCAAACACCCTGCTTTGCAGCCACAGAAGACCCCCCAGCCCCCAGAGAAGCCGGGAGCCCGCGGAGCAACACCCATGCCCGGCCCCCGAGGAGCATAAACCAGTTCCAGAGAGCGCGAGGAGACCCTGCAACCCCAAAGTGAGCACTACCCCCCTGGAAACCCGAGCGCTCAAAGTGTGCTGTTGGTAAATACAGTTAAAATTGCGGGGCGTGGGGGTATGAGTCCTCCAAGCATGTGGAACCCGAATCACTCGCACCCCCTTTGGCCCGCACACCCTGATGGGGTGGAGTGTTCCTTAGAGTAAGATTTGTTTCGGTGTGTATGTGTTCTAAGCTAATATAAGTGGTATTAAAATTGCAGCACAGACGTGAAGCACGTCAGGGCAGGAGCGTGACGGCAAGATTGCAGCTGCCCGCCACTTCCCTACCCGCATAGCTTGCACCCCACCCGTCCCGCAAACCCTAGGCCTATTGTGTGGTGTATGTACTGAGTATGCGTTCTGGCACTGGGAGATATAGGAGAAGCACAACCAGATGCTGCAGGGGTACAGTAGGCCGGGGAGCGGCCACGCGAAACAGGCCCTGGTCGGTCCGGGGAAGGGTTCGCGTGAAAATGTATTCACAAAAATTCACTTATTTAATAATTAGCTGGCACTAATTGAGAAACAGTCATTTGTATTTGCATTATGGGCTTTGCATTTCCCGGTGAAGTGAAAGGCATTAAACCAATAGGCACGGAAAGGTGTTCTTAATAGCCTTTTTAAATATTTTCTAGCATGTACACATGAGCTGACCCATTGAATTCCCACAAAAAAATGCAGCTTGACATGAAACAGAGCTGAGCACACCTGCGCACACTGACCCGTATCTTTGAACTCTGGAAGTTGAAAGGCCCGTGGGGCTGAGTAGTGGCATCTTTAGTACACCCGCGACATGTGTTTGTTTTCCCAGAAATGAACGGGAGGCCTGTGATCAGGCAGGCGTTACTTTGACGCCTTCTCCCCCCGTCCACAAACATCCATCCCCAAGTGTGGTTGCACTCCTCTGACCCCTGGGCCACACCAGAAGCGACATCGTCAGCAACACGTCAGCAACACGAAAGCGGCGCGTCATTTGACGATTCGTCAATTTCTTCCGGGTTCGTCTTCTTTCCCACTATGACGCGCTTGCGTGAGCCGCAATCTCGAGTCTTTAAACAACAAATTAGGAATTTTCTCGACTTTCAATGGGCTTGTCATTTGATTAGCATTTGGAGTCTGTTCATTCACAGCACAATGCGTATTAGCGCTGGAATTAATAACAATCTATAAAAATACATTGCTGCTGTTGCTGTTGAGGAAGGTGATGCTGGTTCTCCTCCGTGGGTCCGGGGGAGAAGCCATGGGAGGGCAGCAGTGTTGGGTTCATCCCATTAACCAGAGGAGAGTGCATGAGATTTCTCCAATGTATAGATGTGTATTTATTCAGCTGTTTCTGTAATAAAGTGTTTTCTGATTACTTTTTGTTATCAGTTATTTGTGGTTTGATTATTAAATGAAGAAAACATATAGATAAGGTATATATATATATATATATATATATATATATATATATATATATATATATATATATAGATATAGATATAGATATATATATATATATATATATATATATATAGATATAGATATATATATATATATATACACACACACACACATTTCTAATTACACACACTCACATTTCTGTCTTCCTATCACAATGAAATGTACTGTATGAGGACTGTAGTTAATGTAATTCATGAATGTGTTTTTCTAATGTTTCAAATGCAACAGTCCATTTCTCTGCCTAAGTACATCCTTATTTAACAGATAAGTTAACATAGAACTTTGGGGTTTTCAAATAATTGGGGCGGTATCGAGGTAACGTGTGTGCTGTCGGCATGCTTTGAATACAACGCAGAGTTTTTGTATGCCATTGCATCTAGGACAGAGTTAGTCTGCAAGGGGAGTTCAAGTTCTCAATCTGCATTGCAACTCTTTATTAATTCTTTAACCATCAAGAACTGCTGCAATAACTCTGTTCTCTGGACGACCTGCGGGATGACAAGAGAACAGCTTTTTTGTTACACAAGACCGCCACCAATCCCCCTCTTAGGAGAATGAGCTTACCATGTTTTGGTCTATGAACAACTAATCATTATCACTACTCCAAGAGGGGGAGAATCAACAGGGGTGAGACAAATATATATAGAAACAACAAATAAACAGAAACAAACATATTCTTGTACATTTCACAAAACGTTCATAGCTCAATACCTTGTAAATAAATTGACAGATTTTCTCCACGACAAAGATCTATTGCTTAACAAGTCCGTTTGACTGGAGACCACACATAGTTGACTCCCAGCAGCAAGGACACACCGCTTTCGTGTTGCCCACAGGTACAGCATACCAGACCTAGCCTGACATCGCCAGACCAATTCGCAAATGTGTATTAGTCTGGAATCTCTTCTTTCATTTTCAATTTCCTCAGAGCAAAGAAACATGTGACATAGTGCTGAGCGAGTGAGTTGCTAAATTTAACATTTTCCAAATCCTGTTGAAGTACGGTAAACATATCTTTGTTAGGAACAAAAGCTTTTTCGAGAAAACATACCAGTTTGTCTAATACTGTCGCGATAGTAGATTCAACAGACCGTTCCATGTCAGCAGCAGCCATCTTGGGAAGCTGCGTCAATGGTGCAAGACCATTATAGTTTATAAAAATACTTGCCAAGTATGAGTATTAAAAATTTGTTTTTCTGCTGAAATGATAATATTTTCTTTATATAAGTGAGGTTTCATTTAAAATATAAAGGTTAAATATAAAGTATATTTTATATACAGTATGTGGTTGATGCATACCAGGCTCCTACAATTAAATATTTTCACAAAATAGATCTTTTGAATTGACCTCTATCGTAATCTACACTCCAGTTTACGCTTAGTGCCCGGAAAATAGAGCCAAGCTGTAAAAAAGCGTGAGGCCTTATGGCATGCCACTTTCGTAACACTGACGCTTCTGCTTGGTGTGACCTTCCATCGTTAATAAATTGGCAGCATATCTGAAGTGTTGCCGTGCCACTTTCGCAACGGCATTGCCACATATAAAATCAGTCAGGGCAGCGATGCACAAATCCATTGTTTACCAAAATCTCTCGTGGCCCAACTGATACCCATTTACCCACATATACTATTCAGGGTAAGTGGGTATCGAGTCCACCCCAGTTTAATACATGCCTAACGCAGAGAAATGTCCATGGGACATGAATCCATTAACCTTGTTCACACACACCTACTCTCACCTACTCTTGAAGAACTGAATGGTCTCCAATTCGTCTAACCTGCCTGAAATTGGAGACGGACAAACCGGGGCACCTAGCAAGAACCCACAGAAAATCGTAAAGGACATGGAAAATGAACAAGGACAGAAGCTGAGATATGGAACATCGACATAGTTGGATCCTGGTCTAACATGGTGTGTAGCTCTGCAGGCTTCCAGACGGCCAGTGAACCAGCGGGCCCAAGCCTCAGACAGAGCAGCTGGAGGGGTGTGAGACTACTTAAGCTCGCTGCACCGTATCAATCTCACATAAATCTACACACTCCCTCACATTCATGGACATGCTCACACTGACATGGATACATTTACACAACACTTCATGTGTGTGTGTGTTTGTGTGTTCTTTTACAGATTCCAATTGCCAAATCGGACAATTATCTATGCTTTTAAGCAGAACGCTGTCATCTGCTTATGATAATAAGTAAATCACATCACAACATCTTCATCTCAACCTATCTTGATTGATTCACTTGGGCCCGCTAAGGCCACACTAATGGCAATCAATAGTTAAAGTTTAACCAAAATAGGCAGCGTTCAACGTGGGTCGGTCTGTGACTCCCCTCCAAATGGAAATGGTGCAGCCATTTTGGGCAACAACAACAGACCAATTTCTATACAATGTGAACATAAGACATTGTGATTACATATTTATATATATAAAAACTCAAAATATTTTCCCGTTTCATATTTTAAAATCTTGTTGCCATTGCCAATAATTTGTGACCTGATCTCAACTCAACTACGAATGTACTGGGGAAAATCAATGTTGCCTTTTTAAACTATAATAGAAGTTAATTCATTTAATTGAGATGCCAGTCATTAAAAGGATTATGCTTCTGCTAAATTCACATTATCCTTTCTTTCTTTTTTTTTTTTTTTGAAAGGACTTCTTAGGCTTCTTAGTTTTTTTAGGCACTTTAAGGAATTTTAAATAACAATTGTTGTCCCCATGGCAAGGTGACAGTAGTGTATGGCATCACAAGCATGTCCTCTCACGTGCCCTGCACCGTCAAACTAACATGTGAGAGCTGTCAGCGTCTTTGGAAGATGTGAGATGATTGCGTTCAGAGGTTTTCATCAACATTGTCTCAGGGGAGAAAGGGAGAGCGAGAGGGCGGGAGAGAGAGAGAGAGAGAGAGAGATAGAGAGGAATCCAGGCGGTCGCTGGGGGTCTGCAACAATCCACGTGTGATTCGTTTTTCACTTTTCTTCCTCACTACCTCCTCCATCTTTCTCTCTCTCTCATTCCACCTCTGCCTCTCTCCGAGCGATAATCTGGGGAGGACTTGGTCCTCATGTTGCTAGGTAACACAGGGACCATGCACAGGCAACCGGGCATCTGGGGCTTGCACATCTGTCCGGTCGTAACACGCCACGCCTGGGCGGCTGGGTGGTTGTCCGGTCGCACGTCAGACTGCTTCTCCCCTCCTCTCATCCACCCATCACCCTCCTCCGCTTTCAATGGGTTCTCTCCTTTCTACTCATCTTACCAGTTCTCCGTCCTGTCTCCTCCAGCACAGGGAGCAGGAGGCGATCGGAAGGGTTGTCTGGACATGAGGAGTTGGTGGTTTGGTTTGGAAGCCCTCTTTGATGGAAAAAAAGTGTTTATTGATAGGGGATATGGTGACACCAAACATTAATAATAACATAATTATTTTTTTATACATAACTTATTTGCTTAGTTGGAAGCCCACTGCTAACACGCAAGCTGGTCCTACGCAGCAGCGGCGCTTCCGGTCGCATGTGTCTGAAATTTGCCGCAGGAGTTATATCTGGACCCTGGGATTGATGCAGAGGTCTGCGCACCGCAGAGGATCAGAGCATTCTGCGTGGGGTTTCTGACTCTCCGTGGACATTAACGGGACTTCTGGTGAATGAGTGGCATTTTATCGTAAGTTGTGTAGAGTGGCCATAATGGTTGGAAAAGCATTATATAAATTCAGACCATTCACCATTTATCCTCCTCCCCTATTGTGTCCTCTTATTGTTTTTGTTGCTCTTGTCTGCGTGGTGGAGGGTTCCTGTGCCTGGGAGATGCTGGCCGCCAGCAGCAGCAGCAGCAGCAGCAGCGGCAGCCGTGAGCATTTATCAAAGCTGTGCTCCGTAATGACCACTCAGCAGTGGGGAAATTGAGCTGACCCCGGGGCCAAAGCTGTTAGAGGGGGACTGGTGGGAAGGCCAGTGGGGTCAGGCCATCCTTGTCCCACCCACTTAGTGGGCAGTTAGCGCTGAACCATTAGTTTACTGTTTTGGGCCCTCACAGCAATCCCTTCCACAATACTGTAGACACACACAAAAACACAAAAACTCACATGCAGCCCCTCACAAACACACACACACACACACACACACACACACACACACACACACACACACACACACACACACGCACACAAGCACACAGTCTCTCTCTCTCTCTCTGTGTTTTCATGACACAAGTTGTGAAAGGAAAAGAGTTAAAGAAACGGACGGGATGAACTTTGTGAAGACTTTCGGGAGACGTTTCTCTGTTGTGGTACCAGGGAGGATACAGGTTTTCGGGGGGGATTTTTTTTCAAGTCTAATTGGCGAATGTAATATCATTTACTGGTGGAAAGATCAAGCTTCATTAACTCTTCAGATTAAAAAGCACGGTACATGGAGTCAATCTATATACAACCTATCCTCTACCTCTCTGCTGTGCACACACACATAGACAGGGGGAATCCGCCGAGGTTGGGTCCTGATGAGGCTCGGTGTTCCCATCATCAGCTGATTGAAAGCGGCCTCCGTCCTCTCTCCTTGTTCTTCACCAACCTGCCCTTCACAGCCGTGCTGTTTTCCATTTTTCCCCCCTCACACATACTGACACACACTACGCATCCAACAGAGAACACAGATTAAGGGTGTGTAGTTCATCACGGTATCAAGGGGGGTTGTTTAAAAAAGCCTTTACTACATCTTTGTAAGTAGAAAACGGCGTCTATAGGTTCTCCCTGTCTGCCATTGACCAAGTCCAAGTTCGTCATCGTCTTCTTGCGCTAACCGCACGAGCTGCTGGCCGAAACGAGTGAGTATATTTCTCTTTTTATTCATCCATTCCTGTATAAAGCAAAGTCCAGTCTTATGGACGCCACCATCGCAGCTGCTGACCTTTCCCAGTCCACAACTGAGACAGGACGATTGCCAGGGCCCCTTAACACCAGACAGCCACATTGAGACAGATCACCGGCTCTAGTTAGCATTATTTAACTCAACTGCTTCTTCAGGCATCGCTAACGATGGTCTCGGGCCGAGGGAACCGCTGCTTGGGGGGAGGAATAACCGGAGGGGAGCCGCACACAGACAATCAATATGGACGCAGATGGAAGGAGAAGCAAGGGCCGGGGGAAAAAAAATAAAGGCGGCGGAATAGTAATTTTCGCTTGAGAGGCTCTCCCCTGAAAGCCATGAAATAAAAATCTGAACTTTAGAATTGATAAGGATTGATTTCCCTGACACGGGATCATAACATACACCCCTTCAGAGACCGGCGGTGTTGGGGCTCACAGATGCCTGGTGGTGTGGAAGGACAAAAAGATGTTAGGGGGGGTGGGACGTATAAATCCGACCGGAGCGCAGCAATTAGCTTTTTACTTGGGGAAGGATATGGAGATGCTTTAGTGTTTCATAAAATGGCATTAGGCACACTTCGGGCCTGGAGGCTTCTCTGGGAAGACAAAAGGAAGAATAAACTTGTTTGGACAGATGGATTGGATAGAATCTTTCGCAAAGTTCACTATTTTCCCTCCACAGATCCGTACGGATCACCAGCAAATGGTTTACTCATTACGGGGCTGCAATTGAATGTCACAATTTTTCCACAAAAAAAAAAAGAATAGAGAAAGCCTGACAGTAAAATAGACACTTTCAGCAATGTTTTTAAAAGAAAAAACACGCTGTCGGAAATGTTTTGAGTAGTTTGTTTCATCGTTTCAGTTTGTACTGAAATGGTAGCTCTTAGAGTATACGGGTATTTGCTTGAAAAATATCAACAGCAGCTATTTTTCATCCAAATGAAAATGCGGGGCCGGCGCCACTTTAATGGCTTTTCATTTACAAGTTCCTAATCATGTTGTGAATTAGAAAACAACTGTTGTTTTTAATTGAGCTATCACGTACGTCTTCAAAAGCATAAATATTCAACCCCCACCCGAATGCAAATGAATCACCGTATCATTCAAATAAGTGTCCCGGAGTGGGAGCCATGATTAGGTGGAAAGTAAAAAGGATTCTCTGTGCTAATTCCGACTCAGATGAGTGATTGGGAGGAATGAACAGGGAGGTCTTGATCAAAGCTAACACTGTAAGCTAACATTGCACTGTATGCTGGGGAGCAGATGGCGAGCCATAAATCCTTGCCCAGGCTTCTGACACATATTAGCATTTAGTTAGCAGCCCACAGCTTGCCAGCCATTTAGGTAATATCTCCATCAGATCACTTTGGAAATGGTGATGGAGTGAGTTGGTTGGGGGTGGGTGGGGGTTTTAAAGCTCTCCACCACTACCTCGCGTTTTGCTAGATGGAACTCTGGCTGCGCGCTGAAGTGTCGCTGTTCGCAGCAGTAACGCACCGTGTTGACAAATACACTCATCAGCGCCCGCTTGTTTTGTTTTTGTTGTTTTCGGTTTAAATTGGTTTTGGTTTTTACAATTCAGCCTGCGTACTCACAGCATTTGTTTACAGCGAATATGCCTGATGCCGATAGGCTGAATTAATTCAAAGTCATAGATTGGCCTTTACAGTAAAGCACTCTGAAAATAAGGTAAGATTAGATAACAAATGGAAAGATACGATAATACGATAACACGATAACTTAATTAGTCCCCGGCGGAGATTTAGAATAAAAGTAAATTATGAACAAAGTTATCTAATATTCATAGTAATAATAATAATAATAATAATAATAACAATAATAATAATAACAACAATAATAATAATAATATGAACATTTTAAGCATGTATAATAATCAAGCATATATAATTATATAATCATAATTATACAATTTTTTTTTAATTATGTGTTCTGAAATGGCCAATGTCAGAATTTTTTCTTGTTCAGAGGCGACATACCCCCACCCACCCCCCAGGCCCATTTCATGTTGGATGCTGAATTGCTAGTATGCAATAATGGAGCGGTATTTGATATAAAATTAAATGTATATGCCTTGTGCTCCTTCTTTACCCCTGTGTGCAAATATTTGCATATTATCGGAAACGTTTGGACAAGTGTTTGTCATTGGTATGCAAGCATATACACACACACATATACACGCCCACGACACGAATGCGTGCACACAATTCACAGAATGGCTGCCAAATGCCTTACCGCTAACAAACACACACTTGATGACACGCATGCTTAAAAGTATTAAGAAGCCGTGTGTTGGCGAATAGTGAAAGGGCACTAAAAGTGACAGAGATAGAGAGAGAGCTGTGTTTTTCTCAGTGTGTGTGTGTGTGTGTGTGTGTGTGTGTGTGTGTGTGTGTGTGTGTGTGTGTGTGTGTGTATGTGTGTGTGTGAGTGTGTGTGAGTGTGTGTACATGTGCACATGTGCACGTGAGTGTGTGCATGTTGGTATGTGTCTACGTGAGCTTGTGGGGGGGGGGGGGGGGTTAATTGTAGGTCATCTTGGGAGAACAGCTGAAGGAGGCCCTGACTGCTCTTAATATGGCCGACGGGGACGCACATATTGACACCTAAGCTGACAACACAACCTGTTTTATGATGACAAGTGTGTGTGGAGGAGGGAGGAAAGTGAGGGAAAGAGAGAGTGAGGAATGCAGGGGCTACTGAAGAATGGCAGGTGAAGAGTTAAGTGCAGCTGAGTGGACACAAACTTCACCCTTTCAAGCCTTCGGGACCCCCGGCTGCCAGCCCCCCCGCCCGCCCACCCAACGTGTTCACGCGGCACTTTTAAGAATAGCCGAGACCCTTGGTAAGCGATTTTGACACTGGGAAGACCGGGTGGTGATGATGACGAGGATTGTGTGACGATGTTGTTGTGTCTGTGCGTGCATTGCTATTTGTGTGTGTGTGTGTGTGTGTGTGTGTGTGTGTGTGTGTGTGTGTGTGTGTGTGTGTGTGTATGTGTGTGTGTGTGTGTGTGTGTGAAAGACAGAAAATTAAGCTGAGAAAAGCGAAGAGGACAGATGACGACCCCTCACCTGTCGCCGGCGGTAACAGGAAGATCACACACTGTTTCCTGTTGCTCATAAGGCTTAGCAGGTTCACAACGCCGCTCAAGGTGCAGGATATTTTAAACTAGTTTGCCTTAATGGTGCATTCTTTGTGCATGTGTCTGTGGTTTGTCTATGTGTGCGTGCGCGTGTGTGTGTGTGTGTGTGTGTGTGTGTGTGTGTGTGTGTGTGTGTGTGTGTGTGTGTGTGTGTGTAACTATAGATCTGCGTTTGAGTCATCAAAGCCTCCCTCCTCAGCTCGGTTTTCAGTGAGCAGCTAAAGGTTAGACTTATGTGTTGCTACTAAGAGTAACACAACAAGACACCGTTACACAGTATCACTACCCCAACCGCCCTGCCAATCACCTCCAAACATTCCATTCAAGAAATTACGAACGCATTCACTATCCATTAAAACAATGACTGAAAACCCGCCCACTAGATAGGACGATGAATGCCCTACCCTTTGTTCCTCAGATTCTCAAAGGTATTTCAGTATAATTACACATAAAATTACCGATTTGGATGGTTAAAAAAGAGAAAATTGTGTTCTTGTCATTGGTCGTTGGTCATACTGTAGTTTAAAAAAGTTGAATGAAAATGAACGATGTGGATCATTTTAAGCCGTTTGCACTGGGCATCGACTAAAAACTATAATGACAATAATAATTATTATTATTACAACAGAAATGATTAAATTAATTCCTATTCCTATAATAAGATAATTTGTAATTATTTGATAAAATCGTCCTCTTAAAAGTGTATTTACAAAGGTCTAACAAATTAATACATGTCCTTATAAAGCACTTTGTACAGGTCAGAAAATACTACTGTTTATTCAGTGGGATAGAACACGACAGCAAGTATTTTAAAGTACTTTGGTGTTTGTGTACGCTTGCTCGCACGAGCAAACGCCCACTGGATTTGAACCCACAATATTGTGTCCTGGGCTTCAGTCTGCAAAGCCACACGGATGCTAATTCTATGTGGTCTTTGCTGCCTGTTTCCTCAGTAGCCGATCAGCCGGGAGGGGTATCATGTGTGTCAGCGCTGCCCCCCTAATTGGATTAGTTGCCTAATGCTAGCTCTAGAGGTTTGCCACTCGTCTCAATCTGTCGTGTTAAACACTCTCACAGGAATAGCTCTCAGATTTTATGCTGGAGGGCTGTTGATGGTGGACTATGTCCTTCCTGTACATGTGTGTATACCACATGGGCACGCATAAAAACATTTGGTGTGTGTTCTAATGGCGGCGGGAGGGACAGCGAGTGTCAGGGCGTGTGAGAGTAAATGTGTGTAGTGGGGAGGGCGCACGGGGAGAGTTTTTGGAGTGGTGATGGTGGTGTGTGGGGGGTGAAAGCAATGTAAGACGCTGGCTAAGTCTTATGGAACATCAGTTGACACTAGAAAAATACAGCTGCCAATAAATCATCTCCAACAGCCCTGGACTCAAGTTACCCCCGCTGTGATTTATCGGAGTTGTTCCTTTTAGACTTGCCATTTGGGAGCCGCGATTTCTGTGGGTCATTTGTACAACTTACTTTTAAACTTTAATACTACATAGAGTGCAAATGTAGGCAGAGAGGGGAGTGTGGCCTTTTTCTGCAAATGAAACCCGCTAGAAATCATTTCTCTTTTTTATGCTTTTCTTTTGCCATCGAGAGCTCTTCTTTCTTACATTATCCTTATTGCTGTCATTATTTCTTACTTTCCTTTCCTTTGCGAAGTTCCAAAAATGTATCTCACATAATCAATGAATGGCCTGGATGTTTATATTTAACCACAGATGCAACTAACAGTTGCTCGCTAAATGTCAACTGTCTGTTTGAGCACTGGACTTAATTGGAATGTGTGTTTTAAGGGGAAAGCTATTACTCTCATTCACTCTCTATTGATCCGGCAGCTTCCCCGCCACTGATTAGATCTTCACGCTTTTAAATGTTAGTTGGGTTGAGAAGGGCTGGTAAAGAAATAAAAATAAATAAATAAATACATTTCTTATCTTGAATTTTGGTCATTAACCTTTTGTTGTCTATCGGCATTTACCTATATTCCTCTAGCTCCATTACCACTCCTGTCAAGTTCACTTTCTGAATGACACTAAAATGGTAAACAGTATTTTTGCACTAAAACATACAACTTGACATTTTGACGCAAGGGTATGTTTTGACGAAGCATTACTCTAATTATACTCGCGCTAGTGTTCCATTGCCTCAGCACATGGCAGGCGTCCTGATGGGAAGATGACAGGTGTGCGTATTCAAATAACAGTTAGTATATCAACAACAAATTAAAGATGTCACATATAACACCCACGGCAACACTTTATTCTGTAGGACGTGTTATAGGTACTCACGATGATGTCTAAGCTCTTTTTATTTACTCTTCGACTGGTAAATTTCACTTCATTCCCACCTCATAATCAATCTACTGTAATCGCCCCCTTTTCCGATTTCTCAACACCTTTAAGTCCTCTCACATCAACTCTTTGAAAGATGAATGAAAACAAAGGTGCTGAAAGGGTCCGAAGAGAGCCCTCAACTTGGCCTGAGCACATCCCCTGCTCGAGTTTGTTTGTCAAATGCCCGCGTGTACGCCGCAAAACACTCTTAATACACGCCAATGGCTCCCCGACTCCAACACCCAACACCCCCTTGATCCCCCGTCGCCCATCGTCTCCCTCAACCCGGAAAACCAACACGGACGTCCAACCGTCAGGGAGCTGGCACTCAGCTACTAAAGTGCCTCAAATGCAAATATTATCAATCCAGGGAAGGGAGAGCTTAACACTCTTGCGCCTGTTTTTCTCATCATCAGTCCCCAAGGCAGCGTTTCAGAGTCAGGAGAGCGGGCGGCAGCTTAGAGAGAGACAGGGACAGCAGCTTATGTGTGTGTGTGTGTGTGTGTGTGTGTGTGTGTGTGTGTGTGTGTGTGTGTGTGTGTGTGTGTGTGTGTGTGTGTGTGTGTGTGTGTGTGTGTGTCTTTCCTTTGGAAACCTGAGCTCAAACCCCTCCAACCCCTTAACATCTTGTCGCCTCTGCATTTCTCCCTGGCTGCCTCTTAGGCATCTCGACTTCATGCCCTCCGCAAAAACCTTAAGAGCCCGCTCGTCTCAAATTCAGCCCACTGAAATAATTAAGGGGTTACATGCCGCACAAAAATAAGGGTGTGTGTGTATTTTCGAAGCGGGGTGGGGACATGTGTTTGGAGTCCGGGGATGCCTGGATCCCTCCGCCCGGGTTCAACTTGTTAGGAAAACTGCGTATTGCCTTACACTTCCGTTGACATGACTGCGGTATTAGAGTGTGTGTGTGTGTGTGTGTGTGTGTGTGTGTGTGTGTGTGTGTGTGTGTGTGTGTGTGTGTGTGTGTGTGTGTGTGTGTGTGTGTGTGTGTGTGTGTGTGTGTGTAGGGGGGGTCTGTAGGGTGTCAGCCACCCCTTGGCTGACCCTACCCAAGGATGCTCGTGTTTACAAAGGTGTTGTCAAAAACATTTGCCTAGCGCAGCACGGCGAACAGGTCCCGATGGACGCCGCCTCTCTCTTCTCATACGCTCACACGAATGAAATGTCCCGTGCACGGTGCTTACTTTGATCAGGGTTTTTGTTACCTCACATTTAATTCCTTATTTCCTCCGACTCTTCTCCTTTTACTGAAGTAATTGCACGGCCTGAAATAGCCTGACATAAAAATACTTTCTGAAAAGTAAAAGTACCACATTGAAGTTAACACCATTAAAAAAAAAGTATATAAGTACTTGTTCTTAAATGTGGTTCATACTTTCAAGGTAAAAGTATTTCTCCGATACAGCTCCCTGATATAACAGAGCTTATAATACGGGACTACGCAATCTGATTGATTGAATCTCGATTGAATCATCACACCCAATTGCAACACACACAAAAAGGTTTGGCAACCCATTATATAGTATGTGAAACTATCAAATTCAGGTTTGTTGTAGGGGCGGGAAACGACAGGGATCTCACGATACTTGGGTCCTGATACGATAAGATCGCAATTCTTTATGTTTTTTTAATACACCAAGCATTGCGAAACGATACTGAGATATACTGTGATATATTCTTCTCATTTGACTGCAGTAAAAAGTTGATAACCGTCCTTTTTTCCTCTGTTTTGGTCCGTCCGTCCGTCCACACGGAGCGTAAAACGCTGACAGCATGACAGCGGCAGGACGACCAGTTTGTTTATGTGTGGTCAGTACTGTTCCGTTTAATTACCTGTCTACAAGTAACTAAATAAGTTTGTCGTGTCTCCGTAAAAAGTTTTAAAGTCTCTACAACTTCAGAAATAGCACCCATCCAGTGTTGTGTATGAATATTGTGATCGCCGACTGCACTGTCTTTGTTGTCTAACGCCTGTATTTACCACCGGGGGTACGTTTGTCGTCTGTTTTTCTCTGTTTGTCTCATGATTTGCACATCGTAAAATGTTAAGTGCATTAGGATAACACTGCTTCTTCGGGCTTGAAAACAAAGTTTAAAACTGTTAAATGCGTTTTACAGTAGTGAAGGCAGCGTTTTTGGCATTTCGGCGTGGACACGACCAACACATTTCTACACGAAAACTGCATTTTTAAGTGTATCTGCGCTGGACATGGCCCACAAACTGTATATTATCTCTATCCTAGCCCTAAATGTAAATATAAAAAAATGACATTCTTGACGTCAGCATATCGGTACAATATTGTGGGGAAAAATATTGCGATACATATAACATAATATACCTTGTGAAATAAACAGCTCCTGATTCTGAGAATACGATGTGTGATTTCTTTGATACATTTTCTTGTCTGGCAACATATTGCTAATGCCAAGCTTTTTCAAATAGCAGACAAGATGCAAATCAGTGAATCATACTACAGTATGTTTTGACCAAACAGTAACCAAATAGGAGTATTTTTATGCTTTAAGTCCATGTGCAATGTCATCTTTGAATTTCTTTGTAGGGCAAATAAAAAGAACATGTGGAACACGGGGGGATGCGGAAATAATGTTTATTCCCTCCGACACTGATTACACTTACTGAATCTGCATAAAAACAGTTTTGCAACTTAATAATAAGATGCTATCATCTTTATCATGAACAGTAAACAGTATATATCAGCGGCTACATCGCACGGTAATCACAGTGCACTGTAACACTCCACCCATTGTAATGTAATGTAATAATACAATGCTCCATTAAGCTTGTTTGCTAACATATGCTTTAACACAGGAGAATGCATAATGCATAATACATAAAATTATATGCAGGAGGGAACAAATGTACACGAACAAAAATCTAATATACACGCAAGCAGCACTCCAAAAGAGCCGCACACCCGCCATTACCCACACACACACACACACACACACACACACACACACACACACACACACACACGGGCACACCCGATTCATAAGCATGCAGAGTGGGGAGCAGGCGTCCTTTTGTCGGAGGGAGAATGGGAAGTGTGAAGGACGTGATGAGGGAGATAAGTGTCCTCTGGGGCCCTGAGGTTACCCTAATGGTGTCATACATCACCCCTCACAAAGCCATGCAGAGCAAAGTTGTCAATGCATGAATGCTGCACTATTACTATCGGCCATTTTAATCATGGTACCTGTCACGCTGCTAATCAACACCATAACTTCACGCTGGAAATCACTCACACAAAAACTCTGAGCCGCCGCCCGGTGCCATGCAACTGTACACAAGGCGGGCAGTAAGCGAGGAGGAATGGTCGGCGGTGAGCGTGGGGAGGCACTGGCCAGCCACTTCGACGCCTCACGCAGGTCAGAACGTCCCGTGTAGTTTACATGGACCGTAACTAGGTTCGTAATAAGGTATAGAATGCAAGAGATTCTATTGTACGACATAAAACACTCGTTTCTGTGTTATCAATATGAAAGCGGCAAAAATATATTACCTTTACGAGGTCTATATTCCCTTAAGCTCTCCGTTGTTCTGGTTATTGCAATAAAATATAACTAACTGTGTCAAAAAAAAACCACAAAACAAAACCTAGCCTGCGCACACATTTGTTATACTATCACAACTCAGCCTCATCCCCCAGCGAAAGCAATGTGCACTTCCGGTAAACAAAATATTACATTTCAAATAATATATATGTTGAAATGGTAACTCCATACTGTATCACTATCTCTTAACCAACTATGATTCATGTATCTTCCTTCACTAAATGATCAATTTCCCACCACAAAGCTACCATATGGCAATTAGCTTTTCATTAGCATCTCATACACACATAATAAAACGTTTTTGGCAATAATACACACATGTCAACAAATAATAATAATAATAATAATAATAATAATAATAATAATAATAATAATAATAATAATAATAATAATAATAATAAAACATTTCAGTGCTCCTGAGTTTTAAATGTGTAAAAAATAAACCCCCAGGTGCACTGTTAGCAGCTAGCCCCAGTAGCTAAGATAAAATGACTCACCAAGATGGGGGGAAAGAAATGTAGCAAAGCTGAGAAATCTTTGGCCCTGGGTCCCCCTCACACTCGATAGTTTCATATCACTTGGTTCTGTCATTTTAGCCTCAAAACTTGTTTTAAAAGTTAAAAGTTTTTACTGCCCTTTACTCCCATTTCCTCACTGCCTGAGGTTTTTATTTTTGTGTGTTTTCATCTGAAAACTTTATTGCCCCTGTCCAATAGGAACACTATCATTCAAGCAAAAATGAGTAATTAATCCAAGCCAAAGAGCAACTATCCACGTCATATCTATCATAATTATATTTTTGAAATATATTTTTATTACATGTTAAATTTAGATTTAAATGCAATTAAGATTTTTTTTTCCAATGGGCTACAAGTAAATCTTTTGTTTAGACCTGTTACTGCAGGCTTTTAGTCATAATAAAAAATATATACTTTGTGTTTTATATCATATATTTTGACAGAAAAAAAAATATTCTAAAATGAGCTTCAAAGATATTCAAACGTCTCACAACACAAACTAATTTTTAGTTAAAATAACATTTATGGATAAGTTGTGCGCGTCTGTTATTATTATTGCCCTATCGGGGTCAAAGGGTGTGAGGGTTGGGAAGCTGATATCTGGAGGGAAGGAATTTCCTCAATTTGTTCCTTGGTACGGCAATCAGACCCTCGTGCTAAAATATGAAGTTCTCTCTTGCTCCTTCTTTCCACCCTGAGCCGTCTGTTTCAGGCCCCCCTCGCACATAAATACAGTCAAACAAGTGAGAGCCTGTGCGGACACACACCAGTTTGCCGCCGCTGTGTGTTCCACAATCCACCGAAGGGACTCGTGGTGTGTGGTGACATAGTTGAGAGAGAAAATGGTCTGAAAATGGGCCCCAAAGTGATGGTCGCCTTGGCAGCCGGAGCAGGCAAGTGCAGTTTCTTTTTTGAACGGGCATCGAGGTAGCGTATTTTTCTTTTTTTTCCGTGATCGGGGCGCCCGTGATCCGCACTCTCACTCACTATTCCTACAACCCCGCCTGCACCTCTTGACGTCTCCGCCCTGAGCCGGAGACGCAGACGCTGTTGACGAAATGGTGGCGTAAATGCAAAGTCATGGGATTCATCGCCCGACCCTCGCGGCGTCTCCTCTGGTTGACCGATGTCCAGCGCTGCCCTGTATCCCTTTTCACGCTGTGTGGCGAGCACCCAATACCACCCACCACCCTACGCCACCCCGTCCCCATCCCGGCCCTTTGTAAAACAAGACGGACGTGTTGCCCAACCACCAGCCAAGCAGCAGAGTTATGGCGGCAGCTGGAGAGGACGCTGGTTAAAGGATGGGGGCTTTTCTAACTATAAAGACACTGATATCTCAATATGGACGACGGGAGTCATTCACGGTGATGAGGGAGGTTAGGTGGGGCCTGTTTGGGTAGCGCCGGAGGGACGCCGGCTCAGGTTGCAAACTATTAGCATTCCTCCGGATCAGAGAGGCCGTAATGTGGACTGGAGAACACCCCCCCCCCCCCCCAACTGTTATGTTGTATTTAGTCCGTAAACTTTCAATGATTTCACCAAAATCAGTTTCTGAACAAATCTGAGATGAGGAAAAAAAATCAATCCAGTTGCTGAACCCTCACTCACAAGGACTCATTTAAAAGTTTGTTCCGACTTGCATTGCCGTGCTCCAGGCTTGTGGGGGACACGGCACAGGGATGTTTCATATAAGCCTCGAAAAATAAGATAAAATAAAATAAAAACATCTACAATAAAAACACACTGTTTTTAATTGGTTTTGTTTGGAGAAACGCACGGCGCAGCAGCCTTCAGTCTATCTTCCACTTTTTTTTCTTTTTTGAAAGAAACCTTTTTGGAAGACTTGTTTTTTTAAATACTTAGGTTTCCATCGTCTGCAGTTTCTTTACGGACGGTTGGTATTAATTCCTCTTTCTTTCAAAAGGTAATAGACGAGATGATCATTTATTATCAAATGATGAGACGTAGTACTGAGGCACAAATCTGATCGGCCTGTTTCACCACCTGTTTTCTGAAACAGACAGCTCACAAAAGACCGACTGGGTTTTCTTATCTCAAAGTGAGTTTTGCATAATAGGTCCCCTTTATGTCAGACTCCCTTGTCAGCCCTGACGCTGACAATACCAAGGCATTATATTGGGTTTTTTGTTAGTCTCAGTTAGAAATATGTTGCCGCTTGATGGATATTTTTTGGTCCGTCAGTCAAACACAATTGGGAAACATTGTTATGACACACCAGAAACCCTTCGTTTTTCTTTTTTTTTTCCCCCATTATGTAAGCAGGTAAGCCATGCAGTAGCTGGTAAAAGAAAAACACTTTCCCGTGAGATAAGAGCTGTAGAATAGGTATCTAGAATTGGTCAAAATTGAGATCTCTCTCCACGTTAACCCGACAATATGTAAATCCCTGCTTGTGATACGAAACAGCGTCGGCGGCAGCGAAGCATCATAGTTGTACTGGTTTAACTGGGGTTTGGGAGTGGTGGTGCTCGCACCACCTTGTTATGAAACACTGTCTTTGACTAATGAAACACATTATTGTTAATCACCTACTCGTTAGGGGAGACACGTTGAAGAAAGACGCAGCAATGAGGCTAACAACCTCACACACACACACACACACACGTACACACACACACACACACACACACACACACACACACACACACACACACACACACGTTAATAAAGCAGACAACTGAAGGGCCAACACACACACACATGGTGGATTCCAACTCAGGAGAAGTCGCACAGACACAGACACAAACTTGTGATGTAAGCTCAGTGACCAGTGACCCCCCCCCTGAAGGATTCAGAGACCCCCCCCAAACCTCTACTGGGCCGACATAAGGGACTCATTCTTTCCTAAAGGAGAGTGATGTGCCAGTGTGCAAGGTGATCTGGCCAATCATTTAATCATGCAGTAGACGTGTGACGCCCCTTCTACCTGTCAGCAGAACCCACCCCCAAACAAACACACACACACATACACACCCTGATACACATCCCCATCCACACACACACACACACACACACACACACACACACACACACACACACACATACTGTACATACTCACTTTCTTATTCAACTTAGCCCCATTTCACTCTCCGTAGGTCGGGGAGGGAGGGGGGGATGCTGGCTCAGCAGTCCACCTACCCCAACCCCCCTTCGGTCTTTATGCTTGATCCAACCCATCACTGATCGAGGGGCATCAGTTCCACAGGGGTAGCTCCACACTGCCTTCACTGAGTGGGCAAGGGGTGGGGGTGGGGGAGGAGGGGTACAGAGCTCTCCCTCCTGGAGCTGGGGAATACTGGCGAGAGAGAGAGAGCGAGAGAGAGAGAGAGAGAGAGAGAGAGAGAGAGAGAGAGAGAGAGATGGGAGGGAGATTGGGAGAGAGACCAAAAGAGGTAAAGTGCGGTCACTCCTATAATGCACCTCTAAGCGGCTCTCAGACTTACTCACGTTCCACAGTGGAGGTTCGACGCGAGGCACAAAAAGCCTCAAACCTTATCTCTAACCTCGCTGTATTACGCCGTAAATCACTCACTGTCCGAGCAGACCCTCACCTCTGCACTCTTTCATCATTTATTGCTCTTTAACTCCTCGTCTTTCACCCTCTCACTTTGGCCATACCACACATGCAAATATTTGGAAACGGGTGGTCGTCCAAGACACAAACACACACACACATGCACACACACACACACACACACGCACGCACACACAGACACACACAGACACACACACACACACACACACACACGTACACGTCCGGCCACCGCCCCTTTACTGTATCCGCTAGCCTTCAGTCATTGTCTCTGGCCGCAGTCCTGCAGGGGGTAAACGTCAAACTCTCCAAATTGGATGAAACATTATGGGAAATATTATGAGGCAGCCTGCTGGTGTGATGGCTGGGGGTGAGGGGGTGAGGGGGTGAAGGTGTGAGGGGGGCGTGCTGGTTAATTGAGATGTTGCCCGCGCAGCATATTAAACAGCCCCCCCCCCCCCCACCCCCACCCCTCCCAAGTTGTCAGACAAGCCAGAGCCAGGTGGGACAGTGGACTTTTTCAAAGACTTGTCCCACAAATGTCAAAAGACTTTTGGCGTTCTACAGAACACCACAAACAACAATGCTTTGTTTCTTTTCACTTCGTGCCGGTGGCTCATCCTTCGCAGCGCTGTGACGCATTACTGTAACGCAACGCTTTGGTGATCTATCCCAGTTGTAGCTCACTCCGCAACTCGGGAGTCGGCCGCTCGGAGTTGCTTTCGAAACTTTTCCGCGTCGCGGCCGCTGAATGATGTCAGCTCTTTAAGCCTGACACACAGAAATCTTTTATCCACAATATTAGTCGGAAAAGGAAGACAGCACTGAATTTTTAAAAGGGGGCAAAAAAGAAAGAGTGAAGGGAAGTAATTTTGATCATCTTTGCGACAAGGCCGCAAAGTAACATTTAGTCATTAATGTCAAACTGGATATATATCCCAGGATTTATCTATTAGCATTAAGAGAACCCTATTAGTAATAGTAGTGCGGCCTGTGCTCTTCTGGGGGGAAAAGGCAAGTTAGTAATAATCTTATGCAAATAGATTCTGCAGAGGATCCTCTGGTTATTACACACGTGTTCAGCCAAATACCAGCAAATACCGACGTATATATAGATGGGCTGTGAGATTCGCAAAACATTCGTGTTCTGTAATTGATCACCTTTTGGTCAATTTCCTATATAAGCATCGAGTATTATTCCTCACGAGCACTGTGATATTGCGCACGAAACAAAACTTAAATCAC
This sequence comes from Zeus faber, assembly GCF_960531495.2. NCBI lineage: Eukaryota > Metazoa > Chordata > Actinopteri > Zeiformes > Zeidae > Zeus > Zeus faber. Next base: position 17,744,156 of record NC_137193.1, read on the forward strand.
AAAATAAAATTACCTAAATAACAATGTGTGTGTTTGTGTCATCATTTCCAACACCAGAATCTATGCCCGCTGTTAGAATTCAGTTAAAATACTGTTATAGCAGCATACTGTTAAAATACTGTTATAACAGGATAATGTGATAATACTGTTATAATAGCATACTGTTATAATACAGTTATAACAGCATACTGTGATAATACTGTTATAACAGCATTATAACTGCATTATACACACACCTGAGAATAAGGGCTTCCTTCCTTTCAGAAGAGTGGGTCTTTGGAGCGGCTACTTCATCATCACTTTCTCTCGGTGTGGGTCAGTTGTGTCCTTCACTGGCAGAGCACATCAATTCAGGGTGGACATCGATCATGGCCGCCGCTGCTCACATTGACCAGCTCATTAGCTGGACTTAATATACGCTGGGGGGCCGCTGAGGAAAATGTGTCAGTCATGCACCTCGGAAGAAGGGAGGATCGGCGACGTTCACACCGATGTGGGCTCAGACTCACACACGTGCCGTGCAAAAGGCAGAGTTTGATCAAGATGATAGTTTCCTGGATTAAATATCATGGTTAAGCTATGTTTATGAAGAGATGAGTGTTGTAGAGTTTTTGGTGATGACTGGAGTTATTCAGAGTAATAAAAAAAAAGAGAAATTCCTCTTTTTGTCTTCCACCCAGGCACAGATTTCTATTATGGAAATTTACACATTGGTCAGAATGTGAATTGCTGTTAAGATTTATGTATTTTTTGTATTTTATGTTTGTTGTATGTTGCCGTCCTTTGTAGTTTTAATTTTTTTGTAGGTTTTATTGTATATTTACCAACGTTTTTCTATTTTTTATCCATTTTTAAGTTTATTGCATCATGGTATTTCTTTCAGTTTTGTTTACCTACATTTCAACACAGAGAAAATTAAAACAGTATTATTCCTATTTATATTATTATTATCTTCTTATCTCTTTTCTCTTTTTTCCCCCCAAAATATTTCCCCAAAGGCACTATCATTTTATTTTTCCATCTTATTTTATGACAACATCCATATAATTGTGTTATTCTGTAATTGTAATATCTACAATATTCTATAAAAGATCAATATTATCCAAATTGAATGAAAGACTTCTCTCTGGCTTCCGGAGAGACGTGCGTCTAGGTTAAAACAATGCTTCCTCCCACTGGAGCAAACATCCACTCCAGAGCAAACCAGAGAGGCCCCAGCCAGCTGACTGCCCCGGCCCACTCCCCGACCGGGGGCCACATTGTGTCCATTGTCTGGCCGCCTGGTAGCTACACAGAGTAGGAGAAAAGCGGGGTGGGGAGGGGGGCTTATGTCAACAAGCTGGAGCTTTAGCATCTCAATGCCGCCGCATGGACGTCTGCTGTTAATCAGCGCATCGGGCCGCATGTATCCTCCAGCTCGGTCAGACTTCGGCCGCAGTTCCCGTCAGAAAAGACAATGATGTCATTAAAGGGCTGGGGGTCTTTTTTGTTTTGTTTTTTCCCCGTCGGGGCCATCAAGGTGTTATTAGCTCTGAAACAAAAAAAAAAAGGCTGTTGATTAACATTCACAACTGCCGTTGTTGTGAAGGCCGGAAAAAAACATTTTTTTTCTCAACCGCCGTTCAATCTTTCAGTGAGTAATTATGCATAGCTGTGCATAGTCCTGGGTGTCTAACTACGGCGACTACAAGCCGATCCACCGTGATAGTATTTGTTTTCCGGCTGTAAACTTGTTGATGCAACGCGGCAGGGCCCTGCCTCTCGACTGACCCTTATGGACGGTCAGGGGAAAAAACTTACAACGACGTAGGGGAGATCATCAGTTAAAATCTGCTTCTTCCTAAAAATGCGAGGCACGTGCCGTGGAGTCACCCGGCAATGAAAAAATACCTCCTTCACCTCGATAACAATTACAAAAAGCCCCCCAGCTGCCTGTAAGAGATCCTTTAAGCCTCCACTTTACATAGGAAGGGAAGAGAAAACAAAGTCACACTCACGCGGATTGAACTTCTCACACCCAGTCTGGGGCCTTGGCAGGTCGCCGCTCCCGAATCAGCCCCGGTGTGGTTGTAAGACCATAAAGGACAGAGAGAGAGAGAGAGAGGGAGAGGGGTACTCGGACCAAGGCCCGGTACAGGGACGCCCCCCTCCCTCCTTCACCCCCCTCAATTTGTTCCCAACAGGGTTAGCTAGTCGCTGTGTTTTTTAATTCTGGGGAAGAGATGAACACATTTTACTGCAGGTTCACCGGCTCATTCCGCTTAAGGGAACGTTGGTTATTCATGAGCTTTGATGATCGGCACCTTATAAGTGCCACACACACACACGCGCACACACACACACGCACGCGCGCGCGCACACACACACACACACACACACACACACACACACACACACACACCAAAACACACACACTTGATACATACTCACAAAAGACACTTCTCTGTGTGTCCTCTGACGGTTGACATTAAAGAAGGACAGGGCACTCCTTTCTGTAATAATTACCAACTGAAGACATTCCTCTATTAGTGTCTAGTTTTGTAATGCTGCCAAATAACACTTTATTGCCCTTTAATTAAATATTAATGGCGGTGTCATTACATCTTCATTCATAATTAAGGGTCTACTAATGACTGATATTGCATATTAATGTAATTAAACATTGGTAAGTGTCCATGTGTCTGTGTGTATATATCTGTCTGCCAGTGTGAACGTTTGAGCCTTGTGGGGACAGAGTTCCTTGTCTAAGTGTTATGTGGGGTAGGTAAGGTCATTTTAGTTTAGGCGCATTTTATATTTTGATGGAACTTAGCGAGCCAGGGTTTCAAAAAAAGTGCAGCTGTCTGTGACTCACGTTGCCCAGACGAAGGGAATCAAAGGTTGTGGGGACATGGCTCATGGGGACATGGGGACATGGCTCGTGGGGACATGGCTCGTGGAGACATGGCTTATGGGGACATGGCTCTTGGGGACATGACTCATGGAGACATGGCTTGTGGGGACATGGATCGTGGAGACATGACTCGTGGAGACATGGCTTGTGGAAACATGGCTTGTGGGGACATGACTTGAGGAGACTTGGCTTGTGGGGACATGACTCTTGGAGAAATGGCTCCTGGGGACATGGCTCGGGGGGACATGGCTCGCGGGGACATGGCTCACGGGGCCATGACTCATGGAGACATGACTCTGGGAGACATGGCTCATGAAGACATGGCTTGTGGGGACATGACTCATGGAGAAATGGCTTGTAGGGACATGGCTCGCAGGGACATGGCTCGTGGGGACATGACTCGTGGAGACATGGCTTGTGGGGACATGACTCTTGGAGAAATGGCTCGTGGGGACATGGCTTGCAGGGACATGGCTCGTGGGGGCATGGCTCTTGGGGACATGGCTCGTGGGGACATGGCTCGTGGGGGCATGGCTTGTGGGGGCATGGCTCTTGGGGACATGGCTCGTGGGGACATGGCTCGTGGGGGCATGGCTCTTGGGGACATGACTCGTGGGGGCATGGCTCGTGGGGACATGGCTCATGGGGACATGACTCTTGGAGACATGGCTGGTGGGGACATGGCTCATGGGGACATGACCCGTGGGGACATGACTCGTGGAGACATGGCTTGTGGGGATTCATGTGTTGAAAGAACTTGTCGAGTCAGGGTTTCAAAAAGTGTGGCTGTCTGTGACTCACGCCACCCAGCCGAAGGGACCCCAAGCCTGTGGTGACATGGCTCATGGGAACATTGCCCGTGGGGGAGTTCCTCATCTAAGTGTCAAATGTGTCAAAGGGTAAGGTCATATTAATAAATGGGAGTTATATTTTTGAGGTAACTTTGTGGGCCGTGGTTTTCCAAAGGTACAGACGTCTGCGAGTCAGGCCATCCAGCCGACCACACCCAGGGACCTCACGTCCGAACCCCTAACCAGCCCAACGCCCACCTGCCCATTGATCTCCCATCACTGAACTGAGGGGAGTGGGAAGTCAAGAGGGGCTCCATTCCACCAAATTGACCCCCCCCCCCCCATACCACAGCTTTAAGGATTAAGAGGCGACTCTCCTCTTCACCCTCCTCAGCCCCCGCTCCCCCCCCCCCCACACACACACACACACACACACACACCCACACATACACTTACCCCCAATACCCTCAGAACGCCACGGTGTTTGACAGCAACAAGGACAGCGTTTATCGGCCCTGGAGGCTTTGGGTCGCAGCAGCCATCTTTACATTCCCCTTGAGCGGCGTTGACCTCTGACCTGGGCTCGGAAGAGGTCAGCCAAAACTTATCACTCAATGAATAAACTGAAGCCTCTTTTTCAAAGTGACTTAGTTGATAATTGACTTGAAGTCGTTTGTTTTTATGCTTGTTTGAGGATAGTTTTCCAATTATTGAGGGCGGCAACGTCATCTCTTTATACGCCACAGCTGCATAAGAAGCGTTCGCGACACGGTTTCCATTATTTATTATTTATATATTTTTCTATCTATCTATCTATCTATTTATTATTTATCATTAATTTATTTGTTTATTTATTTATTTGTTTGTTTGTTTGTTTATTTATTATTTATTTATTCGTTTATTCATTCATTCGTTTGTTTGTTTATTTATTTATTTATTAATTTATTGTATTATTTTGCTCGCAATCCGTTTTTATTTCTACAGAATAAAAGTGTTACGGGGTACTTCGTCTGTGAAAGAAGAATAAAAAAAGGTAAGAAATAAAAAAGAAAAAAACAACAACAACAAAAAAAAGGGTTTGTTTTCAACCATTGTGTGTTCATGGCTTCTCCTCTCATGTTAGATTCTCAGGAAACAGAGAGCGGTTTGAGGAAAAGCATTGATGGTTGCATAGTAGTTAGTGATTGGGACTGAAATTGAAATTGAAATTAAGTTTTAGATTGGATCGTATTTCTTTTTTTTTTAACTACTGATCGATCTTTTAAACAGACTTTTTAAAGCATGATAGATAGTTTAAACCGTTTTGACGCCTACGTGGCCTCGTCCTCGACATGTGTTTTTTGTTCGTGGGAGCTTGGACAAGTGATCCTATCCGCCGCAGCCTTCACGTTTGGTGGAGGAACGCTCTCCCCAGCCATGCAGCTGCCATGAAAAAAACAAAAACAAAGTCAGTTGTTTCCGTGAGACAATACAAGTGGGGATCATCAGTGTGTTGGTAAGCATCATGCAGGCTGCAGCCATTAAAAGTCAATCAGTGTGCCTGCTGCGCAAACAAATAGCCATAATTATTCCAACCTGCCAACGCCTGACAGTATTAAAACATCCTGCAATTAGAGAGGGGGACCCAAACACAGCTCTCTCACTCTCTCTATCTATCTATTGATCTATCGATCTATCGATCTATCTATATCTATCTATATCTATCTATCTATCTATCTATCTATCTATCTATCTATCTATCTATCTATCTATCCTCTCTGTGTTGATCCAGTGCAGCAGAGGCTGAAACGCTGCATTAGGGGCCACACAGCCTCCATTGTGCCTCCACCGTGCAGCTCTGGGTTTATCAGTGGAGAATGCAATCCTCCGGGGCCTTTTTAACAACTGTGGTTCCCCAGCGGCACGCAGTCTGTTACCGAGAGCTCCGGCCAGACGAACTTCAAGAGAATATTGGGGTCAGAGGGGGTGGCACCTTTTGTGCAAACCCTTTCTTTCTGTCGACTAACTTTTTACTTTTGGTCTATTTTTCCCCCCTCCCGTTTACCCCCCTAACCCGCTCCGTTCCACCCGGACTGTCACAGCACTTTCCAACGTTAGCTCTCTCTCTCTCTCTCTCTCTCTCTCTCCCTCTTTCGACCTAAAATGAAGAATTTGAAAATGCTGTATAAATCATACATTAGTATTGTATAGACAGTTGCATTTGTTATGATATTGCATTATACAATTAAGAGACATCATAAAAAACTGAGAATGAAAATAAGAATTATCAAGGGTTAATTGGTTTATTTTTTATTGGCTGTCCCTCCTACGACTACCTACCTCTCTCTCTCTCTATCGCTCTCTTTCATGCTGACAATTTATACTTCTCCCAAAATTGTCACCTCTTTCTTTTCCCCTCCCTTTTCTGTGTTTATCACACAGGCACAGGCAAATTCATTTTTATCTATTCAGCGAAATCGAATGGGACGATTACCCGACGCCCAGGCCTTTCCTCTGAAAACATTGAATGACCGGGTGAATTTTTCAAGACAAAGAAAAAGGTCATTGGTCAATTCTCTGCCATTTTATCCCATTCCATCATGTTCTCGCTCTTCCCTCCCAACCCCCTCCCCCCCAGCCATCCCACACCGCTCCCTCTCTCCATCTGCGCCCCCCGGCCCTTGGCTGGAGCCGAACGGCGTAAAACCAGCCTGTGCAGACACAACTACTGGCCTCAGATAAAAGAGGAATAGGCATGCTCTATTGAGTTACCCATCCCACTCTGAGGAGAGAAAAAAAAAGTGTGCCAGCGGATTTCTCTCCCAGTTTGTGAAATAACAGGACTTGTGTCTTTAAAAGCTCTAATAGCTTTATTGTTCCAGGAAATTGTATCAAATCCTTTAGGCAGATATGATTGGGATATTCTGATGTGTGTTAATACTGCACACTCATGCACAACGTCAAGACTGGTCCTCCTTCTGGGAAGATTGTTCTCCACCCCAGGACACTGAAGCAGTATGAAACCACACCGTGCCCTTTCACCGAAAAAGGGAGCATACATTTTCCGCCGAGGCCAGAGAACTGCTTCTAACTCCTCATGCCTACGTCATCTCTAATGATCCGAAAACAGGTCACTGTTGCCCAAACAACAAATCTCAAATGTGTGCCAAACCTGTGGAATTTGAACCCTTCTCTTTAATGTGGCCGGCCCAGCGTGTCCTGTGGACAACCAAAAAGTCATCTGATATGCTTCTGAAAATGAATGGTATTATTAAAGGAATTTCTAACCTTAAATGTATTTTACACTCATTAGGAGTCAACTGCTGGGCAATGGGGCAATCGTGGTCGCCGGTGATCGCGGTCCCGATTGCCCCGTTGCACGGCCGTCTGCTGGAGCTATTCTCTTAATAATGGAACAATTGAAATGACTCTGATCGCTCAGGTCGACTCCTCATAAACGACAGGTATGCAAACCATTTGGGGTTAGGCAAACTCTCTCTGGTCTTTCAAGAAAAGCATGGATTCTTTCAACAATACCAATGAAATAGGAAATAGGAAATTGAATAGTTTTGAGCTCATAATGCACAATTTGGTAACCCAATTATGAATGAAGTTAAGAGGTTATTCCGTATACATCTCAAGCTCATGTAACAGAATTTGTCCTCATGACTGAACAAGAAGCAGGACATGGCTGCTGCAGCCTCATGTGTTTTCTGCTCTCCAACGCTCAACCTCAACACAAATTGTGCTTCAAAGCCCTCCTTTGTGGCGGCGTTCAGGCCTGGACACTGCCAACTAAGGTTGAAAACTTTTAAGCATTTGATCTCATGACCAAAACATCCTTTCGCTCTCACCGAGGGCAACAAAGGCAACTTGTCTGGCCTTTTATCAAGATGACACAAATGCAATGCTCGCAACCCGTTTAATGCATTTTACCTTTTTCCCAGCGACACTTCAAAAGGCTGATTGACTCCCGGTGGGTGCAGCTTTTTGGGAATTGGAGAGGTTTTTATTTGGATTTGATAGGTTCTTCTTCACCTCTAATTGATTATCTCTTCTGAGGAGATGCATTTGAGGCTGGGTGATTTATTTGAAGTGAGAGCCTTCATTCTGAATACCAAGTGGTATGACGTAATAAATGTGTCACCAAGCAGTAATAACACTACTTTATTGTTTTGTGAAAAGGAGACATGGATAGGAGGTTTTCCACTGCTGCCCATGACAGCGTAGACCTCGCTTTAGTCGTGATTTCCTGTCGTCGCCATTATCAACACAAACACCGGCTTAGGTTATTTACCCTGTTTGGGTTTATTATAATAATACCTCAAATGCAATAGACTTGTTATTTTCTCAACCTTGGTGTCTTTTGCAGAATGCAGTGTGTGACCACTTAAATGGAGAACAATAGCATCCCGGTGAGGCTCTGCAGAGTGTTGTGTGAGCCAAATTCAACTTAAAGACCTAAAGAGGCACCATTGTGTGCCTCGCTGGCAGCCCCGCTCTGATGAAGTCCTGTAAAGGAGGTAAAAAAGCATGGAATGTCAGCCACTGGAGGAGTAATTCAGAACACACTGCTTTGAAAATAAATTGAATTTAACATTACATTCTGAACTGAAAACCACTATATCACAGTGAAGGGGTGCATTCATAACTTTCATCAAAAGCGACTTCTATCGTAAATTAACTCTGTAACATCTACTTAGAAACGGCCCGTCAATAGGCACACAGAAGCATCCTGGCCCTGGATTTATTTAGGGAAACCAGGGTTTGGATTCATGTCTTTTTCAGTGGGTGCAGAAAAACTGATATTCTGAGGAATCAGAGGCTGTGTGGAGGCTAGTCCCTTATTCAGCAAACAGCAGATACCTGGTATTTGTGGGACCTCTTGTCACCAGAAACACTGTAACAAAAACCACCGGGATATTTCACTTGCATGGTTTCCAGATAGATAATGGTTAGGCCTTTGGGCATTTCAGAGCATTTGTTTTCATGGAGGGAATTCCTCAAAATGGCAACATTTAGGAATTAGCTCTATTGCAATGTGGTCACCAGGAGGTCCAAATTCTAATCAGGACATAAGCATCTTCCTATTTACTGTCTGTTATGATAAGATGTTCCTGGATGTGGATGTTGAATAAATGTGCTTCCAAGAATAACACATTTACATCATTTTCGAGCATCTGGAATTTTGATTCTAAATCTATTTTTAAATTCATAGATTGAAGATAGAAAGAAAAATCTCTACACTAGCGCACACTGATATAAGAGTCACATGAGCATCCCTCCACTCAGAAAGATGCAAAACTTGGGCTAAAGGACAGCCAGTCATATAGCCTAACTAAATAAAAAGTCAGCTGAAATGGAGTAGGAATTGATTTGATAAAATCCACATGGTTTCCATCTATACAGGTTCTGGCAATCAAGTCAATTACTTTCTGCAGAGAAATTATTTTGCGTTAAGGTCAAATGTGTATAATCAGGGTTGCCTGTTTCCTTCATCCGATAGTTGCAGCCATTGAAGAAGTCTGCACTTACTCTCTTACTACACTGCACCAACTCCATCATTGTTGTGCTGTCGTTCCAGACCAAAGAGGGTAAGTTGTGAATAGGTGATGAGAGGGGATGAAAGGTGGGTGAAAGGCTGACCTTCTCAGTATCGCTTTTATAAGATGGCCCGGGTTTTAGAAGTTAACGTCACATCACTTACCATGTGATTTCTCGGAGCTAGTCTTCACTTCACTCCTCTTGCCTGCCCGACTCGCATGCATAAAAAATGATTGTCACAACTGCCATGAGAGGGCAAAATAATTTGTTTTTAATGCATTTCATCCATATGCGTACATAATTCATACGAGGAAGTTACACCATAAGTTATGGCAAATTACACGGTAGACGTCGGGAACATACACTCTAAATGCCCAAGGAAGTTGCACCGTAAGTTCCGGGAAGTTACACAGTACATGTCTAAATGCCAAAGGAAATTACACCGAAAAACACGTGTCGTCTTATAAAGCGTGACTAACCTCTCATGAGGAGACAAACCAGACAGACCGCAAACGCTCACACGTCCATATTGGATCGAGTCATTTGGACGGAGCCCCGGCTGGCGCCCTTCCTCTCATGTCTTTGTAAAGACCTTGTTTACAAGTGTTAAGCAACCACATCCAAAGGCTGGAGGGAAGTTGTTGCAGAGTGTGTGTGCATGTGAGTGTGTGTGTGTGTGTGTGTGTGTGTGTGTGTGTGTGTGTGTGTGTGTGTGTGTGTGTGTGTGTGTGTGTGTGTGTGTGTGTGTGTGTGTCTGTGTGTGTGTGTGTGTGTGTGTGTGTGTGTGTGTTTCTGTGTGTGGAAGTGATGCGTCTCAGCTGTTCACAAATCGACACACTTCCAGCGAAGACTCTTCAACAGTCGTTCCGTGGACTAGATCCACCCGTGGCTTATTTACACACCCCTCTCTATAAGGAATCACCGAGGTGCATGGGAGCTGTACATTAATTTGCAGCCCGGGTCCCATGCCAGGGAGCTTTGACGTAATAACTAAACATTTCACGCTGGATGAGAGACGCCAAATGCATTGTGACAGTGAGCGGTCTGTTTAGTTTCTTACCAAACGCAAATACACAGGAGGGGACGGCGGGGAACAGACGGCGGTGTGGACCAACTTCAGGCAGCCATTTACACGTGTGCATCAACACCTGCGCATGGTTCCTTTTTGCCGCGAGTTCTCTTTTGTCTGCGGGGATATTAGGGGGAAGACAATGAAAAATCGTAGGTGTTCGGGGCGATATTGGATTAGGCAAATTGAATTAGATGGAAAAAATTGTAATAGAATGTCGTGGGAAAACATATCTATTATGGAGACACATTAGCGGTGCAATTTGTCTTCCAACAGTAGTTCCCTTCTGCTTCTCTTTCCTTCTTTGTTTTCCTTCAGATTTCCTTCTGTCTCTCCCTTTTCAAAAAGGCCACAGCTAAATTGCTTTCCTCTGCACTAAGATCGAGCATGCATTCCATACCCACAATGCCACAGGTCGTGCTCTGCTTCATATTTTAAATCGTATTTTATTTCCAGATGTAGGCAAAGGCAAGGTTGTATGAATCCATAGGCTTGCGCTTTGTAGTCAAAGTACAGTCGCCTACGGTGATTGAATAACTAAACGGGATGCCTCAGTGCCACAGCCGTGGGTCCCTCCCAGCAGGGGGCAAAAGGCTCATTTTGATTGGCAGCTAGGATACTCCCTGTCCATTAGCGCGTTCACGGAAACAACAAAAGTGAAAAGGGCTTGTGACCTTCAAAGCGGGAAAGATAAACAGGGACGACTGCTGTGCCGAGCAGGACGGTGGTGCCAGGCTGAGAACACCAGGAACACAACGGTTGGAGGAGTCCGCAGCCGCCGCATAACTTTCTGCTCTCTTCACGACCCCAACTTTACCTCCATGACGTAACTTCATCTCACACCTGCAGAGTAAGTCACGTCATGTATTTCAAAAGGCAGAGCTACTAAGTGCGAAGTCATCTAGTACGTAGCTGGCTGCTTTTTACCCGTGTAACCTTTACCCCCTAAACCAATTGCATCCCGTGCCATGCAGTAAAGAAAAAACATCGCAAGCAATACGGTGTTTGAAATCAGCTAAGGAACCGTGTCATCTAATCTTCTCTGTTTCCCCTCTTTGCGTTGCTCTTTTGCAGTCTGTTTCACCAGAGCTTCCTTAAAGAGCGAACAAGAGCAACATCTGTCAACCGTGCAGATAGAATCACTCTGTGGACGGTGTTGTGTGAAGGCTTTGGCTAAAACCCACTGCTTCAACTCAAGCAAAATGAAAAGAAGCAACCCTGCGATTATCCTTTGTTCATTTCAAAGATCAACTGATAATTTGTTGTTTATGTCTCTTGGAAACTGATTCGGCATCAGAAGACCAAGCCACTTTCCATCCAGGCCTAATCAATTTATCCCCGTGTCTACAGTTTGCTTGTGTCAAAATAGTTCTCCAAAGAGCCATTGGCCCCGCATTTCAGCAAGGTTGATTAACGCACGAGTGGGCTCAACATTTGCAATAACACTGCTAATCTATGCAAACTTTTCTTAGGCCTCGTCGCAACCGGGAATGCCTGGTCAGCTGCGCAGAGGCGTATGGTAAAATACACTCTGTGAAAATGGTACAAAGAGCGAGTTCTCCTCCGGCCTACAAAGGATTCCGAGTTTCGCCATCCTGCCCAGCTGCCTAGAATAGACAACACAGCTCCTTTTGTTCGGGTGAGTCAATCTGTGTGGGTGTGAATCCATTAGCTCCTTCACAACAGAATTATCCCCTTGGACTCCCCTGCTTGGCTTTCAAATATTTCTCCGATAGGTTCCCGCAGTCATGTTTAGATCACTTCCGGCCAATGAATTGCCATAATAGCAGAAGAATGGCCACCATTCAGGCACTGCATAATTAAACTTGGACCTGCAAGTTGGGGAACACATAACCCTTCAGTGGGACAACATCACAAACATGTTTTTGGGAGAATGGTGACAAAGAGCCTGTTTTGATGTGATTTGATTCCATGGTTGAGTCATATGCTGGGGTTATCCCTGTGGTGCATGGGCCTATAGTCACACTGTTTGTCCATCACTGCCCTGTTCCTCACTAATGTCCGGCTGAGTGTGTGCGTGCGTGTGTGTGCGTGCGTGTGTGTGTGTGCGTGCG